>NW_015119348.1:0-2500 GCF_001443285.1 Poecilia latipinna
CTGCCCTGACTAATCACCTAAAGAAAATATGAGCTAGAATACTTAACATTTTGAAAACAATTTTATTGAAACCACTGATATTGAAAGACCAACATTTTTGTAATATCTAATAAACAATTTGATCATACATGACCTACTTCAGGACTTTTTAATGGCGTAAAAAACAGGCAATAGCAACACGGACCAACGACAAGGACCAACGACATGAACCAACAGCATGGACCAACGACGTTCATCACATATGCAGCGAACGCATATGCAACATAGACATATGCAACGTAGACATGTGCAGCGAACACATATGCAGCGAACGCATATGCAACATAGACATATGCAACATCTACATATGCAGCGAACACATATGCAGCGAACGCATATGCAACATAGACATATGCAACATCTACATATGCAGCGAACACATATGCAACATCAACATGCAACATAGACCAACGACACATAGCAACTACACATCTACACATGACTTCTACTTATTTTTGATACAAATGGAACCCCATAGAGCTATTGACTCTTTGTTTTGAGTCAAGAAACAAGACATGCTGACGATTTTTTTATTCAACAAACAGTCGCCTCCGTAGCTTAAGGAAGAATTGTTGACGGCCACAAAAGCCTGCCACCGTCTGCTATTGCTGATCACCAGCTTGGTCAGACAATGTTCTAAGTACAAGCCATAATCAGTATTCAATTCCTCATCAGACATTTCAATGGGGTTGCAGTCTGCAGGCAGGTTATTCCATCCTTTCCACTCCCAAATGTTGGTGCTAGTCTCTGGTTAATCTCACTCTCTTGGGGCCCTGAGAGTAGACATATTGGACTGACGCTGACTGACATTCACTGAATGTTATGGAGGAGCCGTCTCTCCATACCAAAGGCAGATTGGCTTTGGCAGAGACAATTTGGGCATTTTTTATTTTTTTTTTCCCATGGGCAACACAGAAATGCATTTACCTGACAGATAAGTTAAAATCATAAGCAGAATGCTTTATTTGTTTCACTGTAGAAGGATAATGTCCAATTAAGTGAAAAAAACATGTATTAGATGTAGCATTTTGTATTAGTGATCCCCTGGTTCTCATAGGCCATTGTACTGCATCTCTTAATGCGACACAGATGTTTTTAATTGCATTAAATCCTCAGCACGACACTGCAGAAGCCTGCCATCTCGTTCATTTAAATCAGCCTCGGGGAAGCATAAAATGCATACAGGATAATGAATAATGCTCTACATGTGCACACTACTTTGTCTTTTTACTAGTAAATCGTTTGAATCCACATGTTCTTGTGGACATGTTTTCTAATTTTACACGTTTGGCTCTAATGGTAAAAGAAACGCGGCTGCAGCTGGAAGGTCAAACATTTACCCCGACCGGAAGCCACGGCTATTTAAGACCCGGGCCAGTTTTCTTTACAGAAAGCAAACTACACATGGGGTCCATTCATCATGGCGGAGATGAACTTACTAAAATAAATGCGGTAGTCTGGAGAATTCGGGTGTCCTCTCTGCTCCGTTTGATAGTGCATCGTTTTTCTGGGATAATACGAATGTGGCACAGCTGCTGCAGTTTGTCTGACTGCTTTATTAATGCAGGAAGCGGGAAACGGGCCGAAAACAGTCAGCAAGCAGCCGAACGAGGAGCGGAGCAGCTGCGATCTCATTGTAATATATACACTTCCCCCCGATCAGTCAGTTCCTGCTTCCCGTCCTGCCCGCGTGCGTCCGAGAAATGTAACAGGGAAGCTTCCTGTTGCATTTTCAAAGTAAAAGGGATCTTGTAAAATCAATAAATCAATCAATCAATAAAGAGCTTTTCTCTAACACGATCAGCTTTAGACTACGACGATGACAGCGAGCGATAAAGAGCTTGCAAAATTAAAATAAATTCACACATCACTTTATACATTTTAATGGCTTGCTACAGCAACTCAGCCAGTTACACGGCAGCAACTCAGCGCATTTTAGTGGAAAGTGCTAAGATACAGGAACAGAACAGTCGCCAAGTAATCTATAAGTGTTTGTTCAGTGTTAACAATAATATAATACCGCTTTACATTACCGTTGTGGGCTTCTGCCACAACTACACTAAGATGTAGTGTAGTGGCACCTTAAAAACCCTACAAGGCTACTCTTGCCTTGGAGGATTTTACACCTGCAAAGGTGTAGTTGTGGCAGAGAGAATGCCACATTGGCAGCATCTATGCCAATGTGGCAACCCATTAGCATAGAGAATTTAAAAGCTGAGTTCAGTCTTCTCATTGAGTGTAGGATTTTACACTTACAAGTAAGACATGTAGCTGTTTGTATCATAATCCACATCAAGATATTCAATAACTACCTGAGCTAAGATTTATCCCATTAAAGAGCTTCACCAATGTTCTTTTGCCTTAATCTCCCCTCAACCTACCCTTTTGTTCTCTTTTCTTTGGAGGTTTAATCGCCACAGTGCATTGTGATCAAAGTCCACACGTGTACATATACCTTGGG
>NW_015119349.1:0-3616 GCF_001443285.1 Poecilia latipinna
TCATAATTCATAACAGACAACTGGTCCGTCCAACATACAATCAAAACCACAAAATAGAAATAGAATGTAATACAAATCTTCAATAAAGAACATATAATTAAATAAAATGTAATGTGCAAATCTGAGCATTTTCACTGTCTTCATGAGACATTAAGCTACTGGACTCTCAAGAGAAATAAACCCAAAGGCAAAAGCTTCAGGGAGGAAACACAAGTTGTTTGTTTTAAACAACGACACTTTTTTTTAAACTGAAAACAATGCTGGAAAACGCCTTTTATGAAATAGTGAATATGAAAATTGCTTATCAAAAACGAAATCCCCAAATTATGCTAAAATAGATGTATATTAGTGATAAATGCTGAAGTAAGGAACTGGGAACCTTAAAAGCCGTTTCTTTTAAGGGAACCGAGCCAAAAGACTTGAATCTTTCAAAACAATCGTTCTCCCATCACTCATAGCAACTGCCACTTACACCCGAACCGCTTGTTGTCATTCGTCACTTCCTGCGCGGCAGATCCTAAACTAGCTAAAAAGTTAGCAGCTGATTCGGCTTGTTTTTATGAGGATATTCAGTAGTTTTGACAATGATGATGGTCATATAAGCTGAACAAACTCAATTCCCAGTTAAACCGGAGTGATAATATCTGGCCGTTGATGACACATTAGCCTAATTGGCTGTTGGCTACTGTCTGTTTACAGCCTGTAAGCTTAACGCTTAGCCCTGTGTTTTCTCCATGGATCACCCTTTTACTGGTAACCGCGTGTTAAGGTGAGCTCGAATTTGTGTTAATTAATTAGGAATCTCCCACCATGTCCAACCAGCTGACTGCAGAGCAGCAGCGGAAGATAGAGGAGAACAGACGGAAAGCTTTGGAGCGAAGAGCCCAAAGACTCGGACAGCAGACTTCAGCGGGATTTAATGGTGCTTCAGTGCAGACAGATTTCCCCAAGCAGAGCGAAAATCACAGAAATCCTCCTTTGTCTGTACCACCACGGTTTGTCCCACCTTTTAAACAAGACTCACAGATAACCAGCAATCAGATCCACAGACCAAACCAACAGCTGCTACCTGGTACTAGCAATCAAGTCAACAAGAATACTCAGAATAACTCGTTCAGACAGGTGAGAAATTTTCATACAGATCTAACCTGCGAGAAGTTTTCTTTATTCTTTAATCGATAAGTTATATTTTCAGGTCACTGCTCCTCCTCCTCGAACAAATCAGCACTTGCAAAACCTTGGGTCATCTGGTGGAGGAAATGTTGGTGTGAAGCCAGTTCAGGCCATTTCTGTCACATCTGGAAGTGCAGTTGGCTCATTCTACAAGCCACCCAGCATACCTGCAGCGCAGCCTCCTCCAAGATGCAGCACATCGGCTGCTGCAAAGAAGGCTGCCATCTCTGTGAGAGGGAAGTGTGTGCCTCATGCAGAGGATCGTTTCAAGGTAGAAGTGGGCTATCATGCAGAGCTTATTGCCGTTTTTAAGTCCATCCCTTCAAAGAACTATGGTGAGTATCCAACAGTGTAGCCACCTTCACACATATGACATTTAAAAGAGACCATAAAAGTAAACTTTCTCAAAAAATCATGGGTTAGTTCGCAGTCTAATGAATCAGGAGTAAAATTTAAGTATCCGCCAGGTGAATATAAGTGCGAATAAAAAAAAAAAAGCATGATGAAAAAATACATTTTTAGCTGCAGACATTAGTCCATATCCCATTCTCTCAAAGCTGCATTTATTCATCTGTTTATCAAACCGTCCATTCATTCGTCAACTCATCCATGTGCCTGTTTACTTATCCATCAATATATTTGTTTGTCCATTCATATGTCTATCCATCGATCTGCTTATTCAGTAATGTTGAGCCATCTGTCATTGATAAAACCTCATCTTTAAATACATACCACAAATTCAAGTTGAAATGTTTTTTTTGCTTTTTTAATGGCTTGAGAACGAACAGAATAGCGGGAAGTTTGAGTTTTTGTAAATTAAAATATAATATGATATAATATTAACTCTGTAATGGAAATTTGTACAAATTCTGGACACCAAATATATATTTAATCCTTCAGCTGATGCTCAGTTTTGATCATTAAAGCCAAATCAATGTAAAGTCAGCCACAGGGTTAGGATTGAAAGAGCACTTAAATGAGATAAAATTTAATTATTTAAGAAAACAACTCTTTTAATGATGGGAGCATTGTTGTGCTTTTCCCTGATGAAGAGAATAAATCATCCATAGTTGCAATAGACTAGATGCCTTGATTGTTGTTGATCTGGATATTTGTCTGACTTTAAGTAAGTATCCCAAGTTTGCACTTTCTTTTGGAGCAATGAAATCTTTTTCTCTGCCGTAGATCCTGCCACAAAAACATGGAACTTCAGTCTGGATGACTACACACAGCTGAGTATGGAAACTAAGAACAAATCAGCTCTTTAAAGTAAGCTTAAAGGTTGAAAGCACAATTTGTGGTGTTTCTGTATTTTGACGTCCTGCTGCAGTGGACCAGGTGGCTGCCATTCCCTCGGTTTCCCTGAGGCCGCTGGAGGGAATCGCCGCTTTGGACTCGGCGCCCAGCCGACCCTGTGACGGTGCAGCACTGGCGGCGCTGCTGAAGCTGTGCAATGGCTGGCAGAAACCCGGCGCCAGTGTGCAAGGGCAGTGCATCCTGGTGTCGCGGACGAAGTTTGAGGTTGACATCCCTTACCATGCTGACGTCATCGCAGTGTTTAAGCAGATGCCAACAAAAAACTATGGTACAAAAGCCTCCTTTTTTATTTTTATTTTTTTTATTAATTTCAGGCTTTCCTAATGTTTTTGTGGCGTTCTAAAGGTTTCTTCAAAATTCACCTTTATTGCAGACATGAAGACACGAAAGTGGAGCTTTTCACTGGAGGACTACAAGAGACTGAGTAACACCATTTTATTGCTGCTCTCCTCACTGTCTGTGCTGCCTTCACCATCTTGTCTAACCATGTCATGTTTCCTGCTCAGTGGATCTGCTCAGTGGGATGGCAGGAGTGGAGGTGGAGCCTCTTCCCAGGGCAGTAATTCAGGCGTTCGCTGCCAGCTTCAACGGGACCGTCGCCAAGTCTTCAGACGTCCCTGAGGCGGACCTCTCAAGCATCGACCCCACCCTCACCTCCAGCCTCATGCCCTTCCAGAAGGAGGGAGTCAAGTAGGTGTATCTGGGCAGCAGCTCCTGCTCTCTCAGCACAACATACCCAATAAGTCAATACCACTTTACATCTCGGGTCGTTCGTAAAAGTCTGGAGATAATGAGTCTTTGTTGACCAGTTCAGTTTTAGGTTGTTTGCTGAGAGTTATCTGTAATTTTGAATTTTGTATTTTTTTTTTTACTTGCACGCAGCTTTGCAGTGTCTAAGCAAGGCCGCCTCCTCCTGGCTGATGACATGGGCTTGGGAAAGACGGTGCAGGCCATCTGCATAGCGGCCTACTACAGGAACGAGTGGCCCTTGTTGGTGGTGACGCCTTCATCTGTTCGGTTCACCTGGGCGGAGGTACAAAAATAAAGCTAACTATTTAACTCTTTGTTTGCATTTAATGATGCCCAAAGAAAAGAGACTAAGCTTTACTTATTATACGAGCTGTAC
>NW_015119350.1:0-3610 GCF_001443285.1 Poecilia latipinna
GGAAAATACGGCAAGTGAGATTGGATAATTTCCACAGCACACCTATTGATCACACGGTACACTAGTGTGCCGCGGCACAGTGGTTGCAAAACACTGAATTACAGAATCCACAAAGTATATATGGGTTGTGTTTGATCAGATAACAGTCATTTCTGGATGCACAGCCTTAAAACTGTAGATAACAAGCCCATAGGACCTATAGTTTGTAACGTGATGGTCACTTTGGAAAGAAAACTACCATATTTTTTATTCTTCTATATGAAAAGGCTAAAAAGAGTGATTCATTGGTTTTCTCCCTTAAAGATGAGAACCACTACCCAGGTCTGTTACACCACAGCTTTAATCCTTCTAATCTATTCAACATTAAACAGGCATTTCAACCTTTACAGGTCCATGATGTGCAAAGCCTTTCCAATAAGAAACTTTTAACAACCTCAGTTCTTCTCCAAGTCTTAAGAGGCTGCCTTCTTTGTGCAGATGACTAAACTTTTTCTATGCCGTGGTAATATCCTCTGTTCAGGTCTGTCTGCCCCCAAACCAGAGAGCCTCTGATGGTCCCTGTATTTGCTATGTATGCTACTAAAGACACATTTATGTTGCAAATATAAGAGCAACTGTACACTAAAAGGAAACTCACAGTTTCATTAACTCGTTTACAGAATATGCCGAGTATGAAGACAGCGGCCACAGGTGGAGTGAGATAGCTGGTGATTGACTGGATGTAGTCAAAGAGCTGACCACTCTGGGCTGACTGCACCACAGGGATCCAGGCTATGCTTATTCCAATAAGGACCACAATAAACACCCTGAAAGGAAGAATAAACAAAGAGTCATGGCTATAGCCAAGCATGAAAACAGTAATCATATTAACATCAAGCCAACACAGTTTTACCTGCCAGCAATCATCAGTTCCCTCTCTTTGGCACAGGGACGGACCTTAGTATAGATGTCCATGGTGAAGAGAGTACTAGCACTGTTAAATATTGAAGTAAGGGAGCTCATTAGTGAGGCCATCATCACTGATAGCATCAAACCCCTCAGACCTGAAGAGAGACAGACAAAGGTGAAGGAAAACATAAAGAAACAAAAGTGTTAATTGAAATTTTAAGACAATGTTGTCGATCCACTCACCATTTGGCATAAGATCCAGAACCAGTTTGGGATAGGCAATGTTGGTGCATCCAACACTAGCTCCACAGTGTTTCATACATTCTTCCGGGACCACACATGCCACCACATCTGAATGTTTTAAGAAATTGTTTACACTTTATTGTTGTTTTACACCAGATTTTTCCCTCAAGACAACAGAACTTGGAAATAGAAAAACACGCACCAGGATACAGGATCCTGCTTATCATCCCAGGAAAAACCATGAGAAACATGGGCAGCACCTTCAGGTAACCACACAAAATGCAACCTGCTTTCACATGAGAGAGATTCTTGGCTGAGAGGCAACGCTGGACAATCACCTACACAAAAAGACGGAGCATTTAAAGGCAGTGTTAAATACTTAATTCTTCTACTGTATCAAGAAAAATGTTTGGATTTTTTTAGCAGAGCTTTTGCTGCTTTACGTTATTTAAAGTTCCTCACTCATAAAAACTCTAAAGTAATTTCAATAAATTGTAATTGGTTGTGGTGAATGTGCCTGTAAATGAATAACTATTTCTGTGTATGCAACTTTGAGTGAGCAGATGAAGCACAAACATATTGATGATTTCAATTTAAGGCAAGTGGAGCTTTTGAGATGAATCATTTGAACTGAGCCATAAATTAATAAATGGCAATGTTAGAAAACAAAAGCTAAGTAAAAGTATGACTCATAGTAATATTAGGATAACGACTATTACATGCACTGGACATTTCTTATCTTTTCTTCATAAAAAACAACATGGCAGATGTGGCTATTGACAGTCGTTAGATTATACAGTATGTCCGTTTACCTATACATTAGACACATTTAGCATAACTCGTCATGCACATTAGATAGCAAGAGAACATAAACATCATTCACTATGACTAAAATTATTTCAATGAAAGCTAACCAACAGAGACACGCACAAGTACTTTCTCTCATTTGAAAATGGGTCAAATTTGGTCTGTTTTACATTTACTGTCGGTGTTAAAGTAAAAATAGGATGCCATTATTTATTAGTGAACTGAAGAATTTGTGTTTAGGCATCTATAGGTTCAAAAAATCTCAGGAATTCAGCTCATAGATCAACCTTTTACTCCAAAGAGCTGTAATATGACATGGCTCTTCACTATCAGCTTAGACGGCCTCAGGGATTCTGTCCAAAACAGGGAGATAAAAGGCCGTGAATGTGTGGCACTATGAAAGAGAACCAGGTATGAAAATAGTAGCCCCCCATTTTATTTTTATGCTGAAGATTACTTACAGCCAGAAACTAGCGTTAGAATTTATTATATCTAGCAATGTATGAATTTCGCCATCAGAGGGCGCTCAGCGCCATATGTAACAGGTTAATGGTCAGGCAGGCTGAAGAAGTCCGCCATTGCTGAGAAAACAGCTTACAGCAGATATTAGGAGCAGCTACTGTAACTGCTGTGCTTTCTGTTCACAGGCAAGCTGAGTCATAAGTAGTATATATAGATTATAAAGCTAGTAGCCTTTGATAAATACCATCTGGCAGAAAAAGGTGCTTCAGCAGAACTGATCTGCTGAGCTGAATGTGTAGCCGGAGTTAGCAGGAGACTAAAGTAATGATTCCAATGGTTTGCGCTCGTGTGGGCTCTGCTGGTCAGCTGTAAAAGGGCCGGAACATATTTTCTAAATATATGTTGTTTGAGTTCATTTTATGAAAGTTATGTTGGAGGAGATGTACAGTGACGTCAGTAGTGAGTATGTGAGTTTACTGTTGTGCCGCTCTTTGATTACTGATTGACGCTCTGGTACGCTGAAGAAGTCCGCCATACTGAGTCAGTGGAATTAAAGCATCCACACAGTCAAAGGTACTGATAGTATTTTTACTGACCTGATCAGTGCACCAGTACCAGGTGGCCTGGATGGTGAGTCCAAACACCAGGCCGGGCCAGGGCAGGTCTCCTGTTATTGGATCTCTGAAAAGGTGGAACGAGTCTTTCCGAGGTTCATAGCACTCTGCACTGATGTTAGAGGTGTTTGTGGGAATTGCAGCCATGTAGCGTGTCTCGAAATTTGCATAACCCCCCACTTCATTGAAAGCTGAGGGAAGACAGGGATATATGGTTACACTAAGGCTCACTCTTCCATTTCTTAATGATGTCACAATGAAACAAATCAATAGTGCAAGATAAAATAATAAGGATTATTGCTTATTACCAAAACCCATGAGAATGAAGGATCCAATAATCATGATGATGGTCTGTAAGGTGTCTGTATATATCACCGCAGCAAGTCCACCTGAAATAAAACATGGCGTTAGCAATATGTAACCTTTTTATTCAGAAGTGTAGACAGTAATATGTGCACCAGAGTATAGGATTATCTTGTTTTTATGTCAGTGTTCT
This sequence comes from Poecilia latipinna, assembly GCF_001443285.1. Taxonomy (NCBI): domain Eukaryota; kingdom Metazoa; phylum Chordata; class Actinopteri; order Cyprinodontiformes; family Poeciliidae; genus Poecilia; species Poecilia latipinna. Next base: position 3,511 of record NW_015119350.1, read on the forward strand.
TTTCCCGCTTGTCTTGTAGAGGTTATGTGAAGGTGTGTGCAGATTATTGCAGAGCAGCAACTATTAGAGGCTTATTGTACTCCATGGGCAATTAACCACA
>NW_015119351.1:0-3606 GCF_001443285.1 Poecilia latipinna
GCATTGTTAAGGTTTTTGTTTATGACATCTGCAAAGAAAGCCTCTCTTGCATGTTTTAGTGTTGAGTGATAGTTACGTAGTCTTTCCTTGTAGATGTCATAATAAACGTGCAGTTGAGTTTTACGCCATTTCCGTTCGGCCCTACGGCAGAGTTGTCTTGCAGATTGAACTGTTTGTGCATTTCTCCATGGAGATTTCTTCCTACCAGACACAACCTTCACTTTAATGGGGGCAATGTAATCAATGATATCTGAAAGTTTGCATTGAAAATCATCTACCAACTCATCTATGTCATTATAGGTTAAGGGCGAGGAAGCAGAGTAGATTTGATTAAATGTTTCTGCTGTGTTTTCTGTGAAAGTACGTTTTGTGATAGTAGCTGTTTGTCCAAGTGGGTTAACGGATAAAGAACATTCAAAGATAACAGCAAAGTGATCCGACAGGGAGACATCAGTTACAGACGTTGGAAATATTCACACCCTTACTGATAACCAGGTCCAGTGTGTGTGTTTTACCTCAATTCCAAGATACTCAAAAGACATAAAATGACCCAAAGAGATTTTACTACAGTTTATGGTATTCTTAAATATTGAAGCCACGCCTCCTCCTTTTTTGTGTTTTCTATTCTCACTTAAAAAATTGTATGTAGGAGGCGCTGATTCAATTAGTACGATTGCTTCATTATTGTCATTCAGCCATGTTTCTGTCAGAAATAAAACATCAATATTATGCTCGGTGATGAAATCATTAATTAATAGAGCTTTAGCACAGAGAGATCTGGTGTTTAAAAGAGCCAGTTTAAGTGACTTGGAGGCTGAAAGTTCTTCAGTCTGAGGTTTGAATTAAGACCGTTGCTTTTTGTATTTCTGTTTTTATAACTTTTCTTGTAGTGATCCGGACAGGTAATGTCCTACTATGCAGTGCCAGGGGACCAGACACATTCTGGTGGAAGACGGGTATGTTAGAGCAACGGAGAGTCGTGCCGAGGCGAACCTGTTGATCTATTCCATCCTGCTGAGAGGAGGAAGAGTCCGTCCGCCTTCCTTTCTGACCCGTATCCTCCACCAGCATCTTCAGGCGGCTCAGGTGCAGCCCGACTCTCTTTAGTGATTGACTTCCTGAGAAACTCTGATCTTGTGAGTGAGTGTAGGAGCAGAGAGGGAGGGGGGAAGGAGAAGGGGAACCAGTGTCACTTTGTTTTGGGACGCATGGCTCCTGATAAGCAGAGGCTTCCATCCTAGTCAGACATCCTTGAGCCTGTTCTTCTGAAGAGATGGTCACATTGCTGTTCTTGTTGATAAAATGAAAAATGTTTGCAGTGAGCAGCCTTATCCCATGTTTGTTAAGATTGCGTCCTCCTCTTCCAAAGAGGTGAAAACGCTGCCAGTAGATCCAGAGGTTATCGATGAAGGTCACTGAGCTGGCAGAGCAGGTTTTAATCAGCCATTTGTTTATCATGCCCAGCCTGGAATGTTTTTCGTCTCCCCATTGAGGCGATGGAATTGGACCGCTGAGAAATAACTTCATTTTTAATTTTCCCATAGTGTCCAGAAGAATATTAAAGTCCTTTTTCAGAATCTCTGATTTTTGCTTTGCCAGATCGTTGTCTCCAATATGCACAACTAAAGTCTCAATGTTTGGCTGATCAGTGGTTAGAGAGAGCACTTTGAGTCAAATCTGATACAGTGTCACCAAGAAAAGAAACCACTCTCGTTTTATTGGGATTGCAAACATAACTGATTCCATTTACTGTCTCATCTCCAACAATAAGCACTCTTTGCATTCCTTTTGGTTTCCCGGTGTTCATTTTGTCCTTCGGAGCTTTGTAGGGTGGATGTGCTGGTCTCGCCTCATTGTTGATGTTTCAAGGTGGGTTTTCACTCAGAGGCTCAGGCTGGAGAGCAGAAAATCTGTTTTTCAGTGGGATTCCCACGGAGTCTGAATGTTTTGAGGCTTGGGCTGGTCGCTTTGTCCTTGGGAGCTGGGTCGGTGGAGCCGTTTTGGTTCCAGCTGCTTGTTTGCTATTCTTTGGCGGAGCAGGTGTTGAAGTTGAAGGTGGGTTTTGGCTCAGAGCTGGCCACACTGTTTCGTCCAGGTGAGGTGTTCTCCCTGTTAGTCATCTCATGGGATCTGCAGTGTGAGACTTTTGTTTCGGCTTGGCGCCCTGAGCGATCCAGGGTGAGCTGCTTGGTGCGGGGCGTACGACCTCTCCGCTGATTTGAGGAAGAGTCGTTTCATTTCCACAGGCAGGGTTGATCTCAAAGTTCACCTCCAGCCGTTGAAACTTCGTTTCTAAAACCTGAAGTCGTTGTAAAATACTATTAATGTCCTTGGGGTCGGACGGGGGCATTTTGCGCTAGCTCAACTTGGAGGTGAAGAAAAGTAAGGTAGTTATGATGTCGATAATGTAAATATTTAATTAAATTTTTAACCATAAAAATTGTAACTTTAAAAATAATTCACAGGCAAAGTTATCAGTAAGGACGGGACAGAGCAGGATAAGCTGTTCCTCCTTCAGCTGCCAGAGCAATGAGTCTGGCAGATAGTAAACCTTAGGGTTTATTATTCTATTTATTTAATATTCCCTGCTGGAACAATGTTCTTCCTGTGTATTTTCTTCTGAACTATTTGGTAAACTACTGAAGTACTGAGTAACTGATCATAACACCTGTTTAATATTCAAAATGTGTCCTCAAACAGCCAAAAGTATAAACGTTATGTGAAAATTATAGTATTTTACAGAGTATTATCAAAACATTTATATAAATAAGGAGTGAGGTTTGGAGGCTGGTTCTAGACCAGATTTAACGCAGGGGTCAGGGTAGTCGGTGTTTTTCCATGGCAACACTTGAAAACGAATTAAACAAAAACCAGAGAAATATGTCATCATTACTTATATGCAATATCTCTATATAAAAAGAGACAAAAATATATACATTATAAAGCTGGCAAATTTAAATTATGTGTTGAAAACTCATTTTCACTCACTGAGCCACTGAAATAAACTTAATATTCCATGTTATTGAATGTGACTGTTTAAACATACTCCAACATATGAATGTTTGAAATCCATTGGAATGAATTCAGCACAGATTGTAGAAAATTAGCTGAGTCACTGATTTCTACAACAGCTGAAACAATGTAGGTGTAGTAGCAGGTTGTTGTCAGTTGGTGGCAGCACGAATGTGCTACCGTGTTAGCACATTTCTGATATAAAATGTTTTTTTATTAAACAAAAGTTTAATATAAACATTTTATAGAAACCTTTAACAAATAAAGCTTTTTATAAAAACATTTAATAAAAAGCATAAAACTTCATAATTAACTGTAAAAGCTTGAACACATTAGTTTGTGTGTAATTATTTTATATTTTGCGTTTCACTCAGGTGAACTGAGGTAGTGAAATAAATGAATAATAATGGAAGAAGTTAAATTGATAAGGAGTTTACTCTAATGAACTACCAAGCTCTTAGCTACCAAGGAGACATAAGTGATTTTCATTCAAACAGCACTTTATTAATTATTGCAAGAACAACAAAACAATATTATCAGTGTTTGTTTGTTTGTTTGTTTGTTTGTTTGTTTGTTTGTTTGTTTGTTTGTTTG
>NW_015119352.1:0-1657 GCF_001443285.1 Poecilia latipinna
AATTGTAGCATCACAGCCAATTTTATGAACTATAATAAGTATTTTTAATCATAACTACAGAACCACTAAAACAATTTTTGGGGCCTGCCCATAGCATTACATAGGGAAGAGCAGTGACTGTCACTGCCTTCCATATAATGCATGGCAGGCACCTATTGTTCTACGCCCAAATAGAATGTCTCTTTATTGGGGCCTGCCCATAGCATTACATAGGGAAGAGCAGTGACTGTCACTGCCTCCATGCATTGCATGGCAGGCACCTATTGTTCTACACCCAATAGAATGTCTCTTTAATATTATTTATTATTCTTCCATCACCGTTAATGCGGCTCGTACCGCTGCATGCCCACCCACAAAAGTGGTATCAAATCGTGCGGCTCGATGCCGAGAAGGGAGCTATTATTTTTATTGGGGATCGGAGTTACGACGGCGACGTAAAAAGCGAAAAACGAGCAAAATTTCCAACTGCCGAAACGCAGAGTGTAACTGACACCAACTGCCGCTTTTTTAGAGTGAGAAAAAGAGTGGATTTTTGACCCCAAAATAATTTTGAAATCGCTCTCATGGGTGCAAAAATTGGTCTATCGGTATGAAAGTCGGTCATGACATTGATACGCATGCCTGCTCCGGTAAAATGTCTTCAAAATTTCTCTAGGGCTGACGGTTTTCTGTCAAGGTGCTTCAGAGCAAAATCAAGCCTTCAGGCACTCAACCATTCATTTTCAGACTTTTCTGAAAAATTTCTGAGCTCAGTGCACACCATTTTTCTCTCATCACTGCAATTACTGTGAATGAGCTAAAGATATGAATCGCGGTACTATCGGAGACGACAAATAGCCCTCTCATATGCTTCAAACGGTTTTTGGATCGGCCTTACGGATCCTGAACGGGAAGCAGTTGTTCGGACTGCTTTTTTCATTAAAACTGACTGGTGTCATAAAGATAGAAATCCTTCTCCAGCTTTTTGTCTCATACACACAGCAGTTGGCTGAGGACCAATTGTTATAGCAACAGAATACAGACTACGGACTACAAAGACTCTGTAGTTCTAAACATGGTGGAACACTTTAATACAGAGGGCAGAGCAGAAGGTCAGAACTACAACATGGTGGAACACTCAATTACTACAGAGGAGGGCTGAGCTGGCATTTAGAACTACTTGCTGTTTTGGGCATTATACAGGTGGATTAACCAAACCACTGTTACACATTGGATTAGTGTGGTTATGAAAATGAAGTTTACTGAAAGTTTCAAAATAAAAGGCTGCATATTCCTCTCACGTCAGTGCACCGCCATAGGCGGTGCAATTATATTAATCCTTTTTTATGTTTTTTTTCTCAGGATAGTGAACTGCCTTGCGCAGCAAGCACAAACATTAGCATTTCATGGGTGTCTCATAAAGATAGAAATCCTTCTCCAGCTTTCTGTCACACACAGGGCAGTTGGCTGAGGATTCATCGCTATAGCAACAGAATACAGACAATGGCAGACTGGCTGGTTTGGACTACAAACCGGCTGGTTTGGACTACAAACCAGAAGCCATAACTGCCATAACTGTAGTTCTATCTATGGCCAAGACTCAGTTAAAACAGAGGCCTGAGCAGCATGTCAGAACTACAACATGGCAAAACTGTCAGTTACTATAGAGGAGGACTTA
>NW_015119352.1:4839-8413 GCF_001443285.1 Poecilia latipinna
GGCCAATCGCTATAGCAACAGAATCCAGAGAAAGGCTGCTGGTTTGTAGTCCAAACCAGCAGCCATAACTGCCATAACTGTAGTTCTATCTATGGCCAAGACTCAGTTAAAACAGAGGCCTGAGCAGCATGTCAGAACTACAACATGGCAAAACTGTCAGTTACTATAGAGGAGGACTTAGCTGGTATTCTGAACTACTTGTGCTATGAGCATTATATAACTGATTTAACCCAATCACTATTACACATGGAATTAATGTGGCCATTTTAAATTAAGTTTACTGAAAGTTTCAAAATAAAAGCCTGCATATTGCTCTCTTGTCAGTGCACCCCCATAGGCGGTGCAATAACATTAAGATTTTTTTATGCTTTTTTCCCCTCAGGATAGAAAAAAAAAAAACATGAATTGCAAGGCAGCAAGGCAGTTCAATTAACATTAGCACAAACATTAGCATTTCACTGCCCCCCACTAGTGCACTTCCTTGCGCGCATTAGCATTGGCCTTTTACCTAAAATAACCTATTAGTTAATTTTCTTACTTGTATGCCAAGTTTACTATACTGAATGGAGTAAGTCAATGACAGAGAACATGCTAGTGATGCCCCACATGCTACTGATAGTCTTCATGCTAACATTAACATTTTAGTTTATGCATTAATTTTAATATACTGAATGGTACAAGTACAGCTTAGTCCACATGCTTCTGACTCTCCACAGGTTACTGACTACATTGAAGCTTTCTTTAGCATTAATGCTAATTTTTAGCATCAGAACGCTGGGTCCAAACCGACGGGCACACTTTGGCAGGCCCCATTTAAATTTCTTCAGGAATTTTCTAGTTAACTACTTATTATGCTCTTTTTCTGATGAAATTGTATGGGCTGCAAAGAAACAAAGCTTATTATACATACCAGTATGTTCTCCTATATTGTTGGAAGACAGTCATTGTCTTCATAGTCTGAAAGCAAAAATTTTCTTACATCATCACCAATTACATTCAATTGTGTTTTAATACCAGCGTCATAATTTTTGTGATACAATTTACACAGGGAACTTAGAAATTTAAATATAAAACATTACTGACCTGAACATTCTAGCAAAAAAAAAACAAAAACAAACAAAAAAAACTGCAGCTTCTCCATAAAGCCAATTAAATCTGGAAAGACTCGGATGGAGAAAAGGAGCGATTAAAAGATTTATCGACAAAATGAATAACAGTTCTTTGGTGCTTGGGCCCCGGCTGAAGATTTGAGCTGTGAATTGCAGTAAACTCGGAGGAGCACCAATGTCGGGCCCCGGTGGTGGAGGTCGGAAAAAGATGACATCCTGGAGAGCCAGATGATGCAGGTGGAGAAGGGCAGGAGGTGGGTTGAGCACAGCTGGAAAGCGACTAACGGCGTGGGTGTGGATCCTTATAAGCGGAAGCTTCATTGTTGATTGGATGAGGCAATGTCATGCTCATTGCTGAGGTTGGAGGCAATGAGCATGACAGTAATTGGATGGAGCAGGTGAGGCAGACGTCTTCCAGCTTGAATTTGCGCCTAGGCTTCATAAGATATGTGGGAAAAACCATAAAACCTAGTTCATTACTGCTGTGGTTTGGAGTGCAGAAAGCATTTAGCGCATATGCACAAAGTAGGCTGTCATCAGTGATGTCAGTAACGCTTTACTCCAATGGTTCCGAAACTTTTTCTCCTGGGCCCCCTCAGTGTTTTCAAACTATTTCTGGGCCCCCCCTATGGCTTACAAATAGCTGTCTGGTTGAACGATGTGTGTGAGCGAAGGGGGTGGGAAGTGGATTCTTAGAGACTCCCTGTTAGACTCAGCCCCCCTCCCCTTTGTTCGGCTCCAAACGAACAAGGGGGAGGGGGGAATCAACTTTTTTGGGGGCAAAATAAATCGTAGCTGAACATAGACAACAATACCAGCAGCCTACAAGCTACTTGTTAACAAGCTTAAGGTGTTGTATTGATATTAGCTAGCTAGTCATCCTTTAGCTAACTTTATCTGTATCCAACAGCATTACTCAACAGTCTGTTAGTTTGGGGGAAAAACTGTGAAAAGTTATTTGCATTTTGCTGGTTTGCAGCCATGATTCTAACACACCTGCGTAGCTCTGTACAGCAGCAGCAGGTCTCCTTCACTGCCACACAGGTGTAAACCCAGTGCGATCATTGTAGCGTTCATGTTGCGTTTAAAGGCGGCTCGGAAAAACAGCTTACGACATGTTATCAACGGATTAAACAGTTTTAACTGCTGATAAAAGGGACAGAGGACACAGATATGGAAATGCGGAAGCCTCTACTGTATTAAATTGACATAGGAATAACAGAGAGTTGGCCATTCTAAGGTAAAAACCCAGCGCATGCAGCTTTCATGTTTTTTTTGTTGTTTTTTTCATCCAGACGGCTTCCCGCGCCCCCCCTGCAATGGCACGACGCCCCTTAGGGGGCGCGCCCCACAGTTTGGGAACCTCTGCTTTACATCTAATCCGATCACATTTTTCAGTAATGAATAATCTAATAATCTAATATCTACTATTTCAAATCCATAAATCAGATTAAAGTGATTTAAAGATTAAAGTCACTGTGCATCACTATTTTCTTTAGCAATGTAATGTATTTCCTCTCTGCAGAATGACTGCCGTTTCTATATGACAGTTAGCAGGCACGTCGAGACAGAAAAGAAAAGAATGGAGGGAACTGGAAAAACAGGAACTATTCTGAGTTTCTATTGCAAAGTACAATTTTTATAAGCGACTTTAGCCTTGTTTTTGTTTTCTTTTCTAAAATTACAGAGTATGACAAGACACAGATGACAGCAGACTGATTAAACAACCCCAACAACTTTCACAGATATTAATCCTCCTCAGGTAGTACTTCCTGGTCTTCTTATAGAGCTGCTTTGTGTTGATTGTCCAGTAGAGCCGCAGGTAAAGATATTTATAGGTCAGCACAATCTCCACCTCCTCCCCTCCAATCATAACCAGTCTGGACTGCCTCTGTCCCTCCTGAAGTCAATGACATGACCAGTGGTTTTCTATTTGATGTGTTTAGCTACAGGCTGTTTCTATAGCAAAAGACAACAAAGTCCCTCACCAGGCTCCTGTACTCTTCTTTGTCTTTGATGCACCCCATGATGGCAGTGTCATCAGCGTACTTCTGGATAGGACAGGTTTCAGAGTTATTACAGAAGTCCGAGGTATATAGACTTAAGAGGATGGGTGACAGCACCGACCCCTGTGGGGCTCCAGAGTTGCTGTCCACAGTGTCAGACATGAACTTATTCATCTTGATGAACTGTAGTCTGTTGATGCTGGAAATCCACATGACCAGTCAGGGGTCCATTTACATTCTGGTAAGTTTTTCCAGAACTGAAAGGGGGCTGGATAGTATCAAGACACTCAAAAAATTCAAGAAGAGAATCCTGATTATATCAATTCCCTTGTCCAGGTGTGAGTGGGCTCAGATGATGGCATCCTCATAATATTAAAGTTACTATGTGATGCCCACTTATGTGTGCCCACAAAAGTGGAAATAAAAGGGCATGCATTTCTTTAAATGTTTATGGGGTTA
>NW_015119353.1:0-3573 GCF_001443285.1 Poecilia latipinna
TAGATGCTTCTACCTAAATGAACAGCAGGTTTCTTCAGCAGATACCTTTTCCTATCTTTTCTCTCCTTGCAGATAGCATGAGTGACTATCTGCTTGGCAATTGTGCAAAAACAAAACCCATTCTTCATTGCTCCTTCTAGCTCTCAACTTAGTTTCTGTCCCCTCTGTATCTTATGAGTCATTTTCTGTTTCCTCCCACAGCGTGCCTTGTTTCAGAAACGCTACAACTAAAATAAACGGTAAATATAGCACTGATCTCACTTTAAACAGCTTTCTGCTTGTAGAGTCTGTGCTAATGCCCAATATGAAAACACACAGACAACTTTGACTCATGGTCGGCCTGCTTGTGGGGCCTTTCAGTGCGAAGCTGCGGTCCAGCACAGTGCCTCGAAAAACAAAGTAGAACTCAATATTTAATACATCACTATTTGGGTGTTTGTTTTTTGTTTTTTTTTTTTTTGCTACTACAATCCACACTGTAGGTGAATTTTCTACCAGCCTAAACTTACATCAGGTCAGTGCAATGTAAACGCTCTTGAACTCATTCACCTGACCTTCATTCATCAACCATTGGTACTGTACAACTCCTGTGCAACCCCGCTGTGTAAACTCAACTTGTTTGATGGATGAGTTTACAAAAATTAGCCAGTTAATTATTAGCTTTAATACATTAAAACTAGCACTGTCAAAGATATTTCAAATTGGGAAAACGGATCTGAAATACACACAAAGGGTGTTAAAAAAAAAGAAAGTCCCACAACAAATTGCTTGTTTTTTAGTTTTTTTTTCTCCTTCTATGACCAATACATTCTACAATCTGAATTAATGCTTTAGTTTGTTTCTCCATCCTAAAGAAAATGCAGAGCTGTGAAAAATAATTTGCCTTCTAGATTTCTTCTGAAAGGGAAGGAAGAAAATGGCTGCACACAGATTTAATCACCATAGATCTTTAGCTTTCAGATCTAGTCTTTTTTTTCTTAGAAATATGTTGATGACCATTACGTCGATGGTCCAGTGGTATCAGAGATTAATCAATGTAATTTAATCCACTGATCCAACTGATCTGCCAGTTTAAGCCAAAGAGTAACAAGCTGGAGCAAAAGTGGCCTGGACCACTCAGGGCCTTCCAAAGGGAAGTAGGACAGCCTCTCCCGGTTCGTGAGGACTGATGCTGTAGGCTGGGAATACAACATGACACAAAAGATGAACCCAGACTAAACCTGTCCAAAACCTTCAAGTGACGCCTCCATTCCACCTGGTTGAAAGCCTTCACTACATCTAGACACAGGATGGCCAAAACGTAACACATAATGTCCATCTCATGCCTAACGTTAAAGAAAGGGAATGGATACACTCGTTTGACCTTTTCGCATCTGTTTTCATGAGTAACTTAAAATCGAAGCTGACCATGGAAATTAGACAGTATGACAAAGGATCAGTCAACTTGCAACCAAATCTGGAGTCAAATTGATTTATTTCCTAAAAGCATAAAGAAACACAAATGAGGAAGCAACGGTGGTGACGTTGGTAGGAGTTTGCCCTGTGTAATCAGTAGGTCGCTGGTTCGATTCCCAGTTCCCTCGTCCTCAGGCAAAACACTTCATCACCTTTGAGCCGATGCTGCAAAATTCGCTTCTGTCAGAGCAGCTGGAGCTACAGACCAGCAGCTCACCTCAGCAGCATATGGATGAGCCCTTTGATGTTTCAATTGGAGATTAAATTGATTATTATTATAGTACTACATTCAACAAGTCAAGTGCAGTTAAAACCAAAGGTAAAAAAAAAAAGACCTAACCTATTGTTCTTCACAATATTACAATAAATCAGACAAAATGTTCCTGTTTTAGGCCAGTTCAATTAGGACAATGTTCTGATCAAAATAATAATTTATGTGCCATAAGATTACTATGCTGACTAACAATTTCAGACAAACCTAATGTTGCCATGGCTTTTTAAGGCACAGCTGTGGGTGTATTTTAAGGCCTCAAACGCTGCTTAATTTGCAACATCACAACAAAAAAAAAAAAGAAGAAGAGAAAAGAAATTCAGGCAAACGTAGAAGAGACTCATGGGCCCAGAAGTCTGGAGTGTTGAAGGTGCCACGTTTATCTGTTTGAACCATTATAGTCAAGCACAAACACAGTGAGAGTCCAACCATCATACAGTCCAGTTTGGTTTTACTAAAACGGGTTTGTCGTAGTTGAAAATGTGGTGATGGATTCCAAATTGGTTCTAAGGGCAATTTGACGAAAGATGTGCAAACGTTTGAGTTTAAATGAAATAAAATATCTTTAAAAATTCCCTCTGGTTACTGAGGCATTTAGAACATAGAATTAACATTGATAATCCCCACTGACCTAAACCAGGACAGGTTTTGTCTGATCTATTGTTACACCATAAAAACATCACCTCCAACTTGATAATCACAATAAATAACATCACCATTAATGCATTAATGGTGATGCATTAATGCATCACCATTAATGCAGCCTAAATGTAAAATAACTTATTACACTGTAAAAATAAATACCAGCACCAAATCCTGTCAGATCTGATCAACGCTAAAAATGTTGTAGAATCTCTTATAAACATTGTTTTCATTTACCATCAACCTTTAAACAACACACAGTGCTTTGTGCGACCATTTAAAATGTTAATCATTAGTGCGACCATCTTAACTGAGAAGAAGGTAAGACAGTTTTCTAGTTAACATGCAAAGACATTTCAATAGCAAAGACCAGACCACATCAACATGCACTTTATGATGTAATAACATAAAAGGAGTGAAGAGGATTTTTTGTTTTTTTTAAGTTGGGTTCAATCATTGGAGTCTGTTAAGTAGTGCATCACCTAACCCAACCAAATTCTGCAGACTGAATAAAACTGGATGGAGTTGGTAGGATGGAGTAACTGGATTTGTGAAATGGAACTGCAATTGAATTGATTTTGTACAAGGCCCTTCAGTTCTTGTGTTGTGAACTGAATAGAGAAACTAACAGCTGTGAAAGTGGAGGCTTGTAAAGACGAGTTAAGAGGCTGAATTTTCAAACTGAGTTAAAGTCCCACTCTTCTTGAACCTGGAGATGGAACACTTTGTTCTTGGATGAATTTATCACTAGCTGCATTTGCATCACAAACGTGCAAAATACTTTATATTCCTCTAATGTCGAAAAAACCCAATTGTGCAATTATGGTCTCTTCATTTTGTGAGAAACTCCATTAAAATCACACCATCTACAATAATTCTGAGGAATCTGGATTGATACGAGTTACAACATTTAATTTCCCTTTGGGATCAATTACCGGTAAGTATTTTTGAATACTCCAACTATTTCCTGTCGTTTTCTTCGTGGTTTGTACTGGTGGCAACATCCGGTTGTTGATCACATAAGGCGTGAAAAAGTGTTTCCATTTGCAGTTTTGCGAAATAAAGCAACTTTGATACAACCAAATAACTTAATTTCCTCATACTAGTGCCAATTATTATTATTTTTTTTTATCAAGAATCAAGTTCTTCAAATTTGGCGTGTTTTCATTACTCAAATTTTAATTGAAATGTCAAATTGCAAAGTT
>NW_015119354.1:0-3560 GCF_001443285.1 Poecilia latipinna
TAAACTGGTGGTAAATGAATAATCAATTAATGTTATAACACATAATATAAGTTTTATAATATATGTTACATTGTTTAATTTTTAATGTAGGCTCTTGTGTCAGATAATCTAAGTTAATGTTACAGAATAATTATTTTTTTTAGATTTACGGAATCTCACCGGTATAACACCAAGCACTGTAGCTAGTATTAGCTGGTATCTCACCGGTGGACATAAATACAATAAAGTAATATTCTAATCACAAAATATACACAATAATATGTCCATCTTACTTGTGAAATGTTGTTTGTGGAGCCCTCACATCAATAGTCCGTCGATCCGAACAACAATATTCCTCAGTGGTGAAGCATCTTCTATTGTTTTGATTGAGCAAAGTAGGAGGGTGTACCGCTCCAAGATGGCCGCCGTATTTCCTGCGCCAGAGCGGCCAATGCACGGATCTTGTTCTTGCCATTGAGCTGGCTTCTCAGGACTTGCCTTATTCGTTGGAGGTATTTGTGTCATGTTGTGCGACCGTGATTTATCTAAAAATAAAGTATTTTCCATGATGTACTAAACATTTGTTTTATAAGTTTCCATTTATTTAAGGTGTTTAGAAACAAAGTTTTTAAATTTCTTTTTATTTTTCTGGCAATTATGAAAGTTTTTCCCCAAATAAAACTGTCAAATTCCATTTATTATTGACTTGACCACTATTTTTCTTCACCATTTCATCAAAATGTGTTAAAAAAATAAATACCAATCACTTAAGGATACTGTATTGGTGGTTAATATTTACGCTCCAGATAGATACTAGATATTCTATTTTGAATTCAATAAATTTACTTTTTTAATCGGTTGCACCACATGATTTATGGTCACGCCAAATGATTTGTACAAAAAATGTAGGCCAGAAAACAGGTCAAAATCCTTTTAATACATAAAAATAGAATTACATTCAGTTACTGTACATTACAAAAACAACAACACAAAGAACACACCAATTTAATTTACCTAAAAATTAATGCAGTAATCAACTTTGTAACAAACATTTCAAACATATCTCTCATAAAATCAGAATGTACGGGAGATTGCTTTAATTTCCTAATTTTATTTTTAAAAAAAAACTGAAAAAAGACAGACATTTTCAATCTCATTAAGTACATTAATGAAAATATAATAATTCAGTTTAAGTTTAACCATTTTAAACAGAACCATGTATGATAAGTAATGGTTTCAAAACAGAAAAATTTCAATGAACTTCAAAACCATCATATCCCCTCTGAAGCAAATCAGAGGAGACATCTTGTGAACTTTGCCCAGTCTTGGCTGTTCAACTTGGAACTCTATGAGGTTTTGCTGGTTCAGGTTCTGATGAGCATGTGACCATGTGACCAAGTTCTTGTCGTCGGACTGTGCTGACTTGGACTTCTTCTCTCACATCCTGAAGTACCTGGGTCACATATGGTACTTCATCATAGCTCAGTTTGATGACAGTGGGATCTAGTAAAATAGATCAAAACAATAAATGACAAAATACATGCTGTAACTATTCCATTGTATTTTTATCATACAATACAATACAAAAACAAAAATGCTAAAACTGCACAAAAACCTATTCTGGAAAAAATACAAAGTGCTGCTTTTGCATTTGAGTCTTGAAATCAAAAATAAAAGCACAGAAACTCCTTTTCAAAAACATAAATGTATCATTACAACGGTCGCACCAAATGATATTTTCATGTCCAGTCATTTGCCTCTTTAAAATAAACAATCTAGCTTCAAACACAAGGCAAATATAACATTTATAATCAAAACAGAAAACTGTAGCTATATTGAAATATTAATAGTTTTTTGGTGGTCGCACCACATGACACCCAAATATGGCAACTACATACCTACTGCTAAAAGTGACACGTTTTCTGAAATTTAAGAATAATAAACACACCTGTTTGCTGTCTCCAGGGATTCTTGACAGACTGTTGGATGATGCAACCTCCTGTTTTTGACTGGAAGTCCAAAAATGGGAATTTCTTGTTGGTCGCGTCACAAGATATTTTGTTAAATGACATTTTCGGACAAAGTTTGTTTAAATGTTATAATGGAATTATAACTAAAAATGCTTTGAAAATTTGTACAGGATGAAGACTTTGAAAATCATGCCAAACAGGAAAGAAAATATATTTGAACAGATTTAATGTAATTTTAAAGACATTTCTGAAACAGTAATTGAGTTTGGACAGTCGCACCACATGACATTTTGACCCTTTAAAGACCACAAAAATAGCCAAAAAAGAACAGCTTTTGAAAGGTTAAAGAATGTGCATATGTGGGAGATATAGTACATAATTATGGTTTCTTTTTATGAGTTTAAACCTTTTTTTAACTATAAAAAGTAGAGCCGGACAAAAAATTGGGCATCACGTCTTTGAGCCAATATAGTAATGGTACAGCTTTAAATATCATGTAAAGTGGAAACAAGTTGTCTCGTTTTGATGTTTTGACAGTTAATTGATTATAAATTGATAAGTAGGACATCAGGACATCATAAGATATTATATCTTCTACCTGCTCCTTTTCGAACAGAAAATATAAAATTTGCATGTTACTTGGGCATAATAATTTGTTTTACCTTTTATTTCTTTAGTTTGTTTCATTCTATTTTATTTAATTTTTTTCTTTCTTGATTGTCTTTTCTATCTGTTCAAAAATAAAAATAAATAGATAAATAATTAGCTGGCCAAAGGAGGAGATAAACACCATGGATGTTAAGACTCGGAAACTACTAACCAGGCATGGAGGGTTCCACCCCAAATCCAGCACCCTGAGACTGTACATGAGCCGCAAGGAAGGATGCAGAGGACTAGTGAATGTGAGAGCCACTGTCCAGGACGAAACATCCAAGATCCATAAATACATCAAGGACAATGCCTCAACGAACAATGTGCTCAGCAAATGTCTCAGACAATAGGGAACAGAGAACGAGGTACTGGAGGTACCATCATGGGAGGGCAAGCCCCTACATGGATGCACCGACAAATAACTGAAGTGCCTGAATCGATAACATTCAGAAATGACTGAGTCATAGGTGAAGTAGGACAACAGACATGAATATTAAAATCACCGACAATGAGAACTTGGTCATCCCTTGGCATGATATCAGCCAAGAAATCAGAAAAGTCATTTATAAAGTTTTTGTTGTACTTTGGTGACCGATAGACCACCGCACACATTACAGTGTGAAAGCTGCCGAGTTCAAATAGGCTAATCTCAAAGCTACTAAACGAGGCCAGAGGGAACTCTTTACAAGTAAATCAACTTTTAAAAACAGTCACTATACCTCCACCGAAGCCCGACATCCTTGGAGCATTAAAAGAGCCGCAGTTCCGCGGTATAAGTTGAATAAAAATGCTGGAGTCACCCAAACCACTTGTCCGTGATTCTGTTATAAATAAAGCATCCAATACTTGAGAGGAAAAGAAATCCCT
Organism: Poecilia latipinna; assembly: GCF_001443285.1. Lineage (NCBI taxonomy): Eukaryota > Metazoa > Chordata > Actinopteri > Cyprinodontiformes > Poeciliidae > Poecilia > Poecilia latipinna. The sequence continues at coordinate 3,468 of NW_015119354.1, forward strand.
AATAACAAAAATTTTATTTGTCAGCGACCTGGCATTTACCAAACCGATCCTGGCAGAAATCGGCGGGTCTACACCGTCAGCTGGCGTCCGGTA
>NW_015119355.1:0-3559 GCF_001443285.1 Poecilia latipinna
CGCACACTTATACAAATGTGAGTGTCTCACCCACAATGAATCTCTTATATATATATATATATATATATATATATATATATATATATATATATATATATATAAACATGTTTTAATGATTTATTTAAGGCCTTTGACGTTTATTTAAAAACAGGAATTGGTTGCATGATTCCACAGTTGGTCAAGTTCATTTAAATCAATTATTTTATTGTCAGACTTTACAGTTTTCCTAGGTTTGAACATCTCACTTTTACTTTTCTCAAACATTTCTTATCATTTTGACCAAACAGTTTAACGGGTGGTAAAAGTATTCCAGATACTTTTTCTAAAAGATAAACTACCATCAACTGTTGGTCATAAATTCAGAAGCAGTTTTTTGTTAAAATGAGAAACCAAACTTGTTAAATTGAGAAAACTCTTTTTTACAATGATATTTATTCTCTTGTTAAAATCCAAATCTTTTCTTGTTTAAATAAGAAACAAGAAGATGTTGCTATTTGATGTAGCAGTCAAACAGCAACATTTCTGGAATATTTTGAGTGTTGTCTAGACAAAACAGAGTGACAAGAAGGAGGCTCCTTGTCGTCATTTCGAATTTTTAAGAAGTCGTAATATTTTTATATCTTGATATAAGAAAAGTTTCTTATTTTAACAAGATATAAAATTCAGCTTCTTTTAATGATCTATGCAGCTCATTTTAAGTTCAAATTTTCTAGAATTTTTAAACACCACATTAAATACACATACATGTTTTAGACTGTATGTTTAACTTTGTGCCAATTAGAAAAAATCCACTTCAAAATTGCAAATAATTCTTGTTTAAATAAAATTTTAAATATAATCATTTCCCAGTGCAAAAAGAGCAGTTAAAATAATTCACTAGCAGCCTAAAATGAAGGAGCCCGTCTGTCCAGTCTCCTGTCTTCAGCGTCCCCTCACCATGTCCAGCAGCAGGTAGACAGACTCTCTGTTTCGTGTGGTCATCTTGTCCGTCTCCTGGCCGATCTTCAGGAGGCTGGACGAGGCCAGCTGCACATATAGACACAAACACACATTTTTTTGTAGCTTCATGAAACATTTGCAACAGAGATCTGCTAAAAATAAATCAACACAAATACTATTTTTTAAATCCTTTTTCCAGCCTAAAAGACAGCATTAAAACTAAAATCAAATAATTTCTCTGTCTTACAGCCAGGAACTCCTTCAAACGGTCCTCTATGCTTCCCTTGTGGATGGTGAAGAGAGCCGCAGCGATCTGATTAATGGCTTTGGCCAAACAGTGGATGTTGTTGCAGTGGCCTGTAGGGGGCAGCAAATACAAAGTGTTACCAGGAGTTTTCTTTTATTTTTAAAAAAAATTGAAATCCATCAAAACAGCTCAAGAGTTTGACTTCCAGACCTGACAAAAGCTTCATGTGGAACTGACAGAGCAGATTAAAAACTATGGATTTTTATGTATGTTTAATGGAGATAACAGATAAATGTGAAATGGGAATCGCCAGGGTGGAATTGTGAACTCGCAGGATGGTTAACACAGCGGTAATGAGGCTGTGTACAAAGAAATGGTGGCGGCGAAACCAATTGTTGGTCGAGACGCGGTCTGCATACCAACCAGAGCCGAGCCTCTGATAACTTATTATCCTCTTTAGAAGGCCCTTATTAACAGGCCAGCCTTTCATTTCAAGGTTGTTAGGAGGCGACGTCTTCATAATTCATCCTCTGAGTGACAAATGTCTTTGATAGCTTATCAAAAGCCTCATTTAGCTACAACAGAAGGACTGGACTGGGGAAAATGTTCAGTTGACTTTCACTTCATTGGTGCTTTTATTGAAATGCACAAGATTTAATATATCAAACTGAATAAACAAGCTAATTGGGGGAAAAAGGCATTTAAAAGATGGTGAGTCTTATTTGCCATTAAAAGTGTTAAATGCCGAGATTATGGTAAATGCTGCTCATTACTGCTTTTAGGCTGTAAACTGCCGTGAACTGTAAAGTTTATTATTACTTATTTTTGTAATTGGCATTTAAAAAAATCTCAAAAGTAAGCGGGAGGGAAAAACATTCACAGTCTCGAAATAATATACTGGTAATGGAAAAATTTGACATTTTTAGCGTAAATGTGAGTAATTTGGATCTTAAAAATATCAACTATTTGAAAGACAATGAAAATTCAACGTCGAGCCCGTTAAACTTAAAATAGTTTGATTTTTTTCACATCTTAAAAAGAATTACACGGTTTTTCATGTGCATTTTGCAGTATCGCATTAGAAACGGTTGATGGACATTGCAGAATTCAAAATAACTTCCTTAATTTTCCATAAAAGATGTTACACTCGGCTGAGTTAGTTTTTGGCTTTGCGAAAAACAGTTAATGAGGTAAAGTGGAGATGGAAACATATTTGCTGCATATGTTCTGATGTAGCGAATGTAACATTCAGAACATTCGCTACATGTTGTGAATGTTACATTCGCTACATCAGAGGTGTCCAAAGACTGTCCTGGAGGGCCGGCATCCTGCATGTTTTAGTTCTCTCCCTGGTTTAACGCACCTGGATCAAAGGATGGGTCATTAGAGGCCTAAGAAGAACACTGACATACTGAAATGGTTGTTCCTACCACCAGGGAGAGAAATAAAACATGCAAGATGCCGGCCCTCGAGGACCGACTTTGGGCACCCCTCCGCTAGAACATGTTACGACACTGGTCTGGTGGTGTAGACCTCTGGTGGGTCTGCACCACCAGAGGCATAGAAGTTAGAGAAATTTCAAAGTTTAAACCTCCAGCTCAGAGGGAAGGCATCTTTTTTATCTGAAATGTGTGGTCCATGCTAGTTTGAAAACACTATATCTCATTTATTTTCTGCATTAGACAATTTCTTCCTATTTAACTGATAGATTTCAGGTTGTGAAATATGGAAGCACGATCAGTTGTATGTTATGGTCCATGGGAGTCCCGTAGGGTAGAATACTGGGTCCACTGCTTTTATGTTTTTTTATTTATATAATCTCAACTCCTTTCTGTTGAAAAAATGGTCACAAGCAACCTAACAACTCAGTGACTCACCTTCGATGGCAGGGCTGTACTGTGACATCACGTTGCTGGCAAGGGTCGGCAAGGAAACGGCCACAAACACCATCAGCAGACATGCGATTTTATACTCCTCCTCTGGACTGATGTTCTCTGCCCAGCATCAACCAAACCATGTTGTTAGAAAACAGGCTGAGCTTGTGCTGACATGTCGAGTGTGTTTCCAACTTACCGCTCTTCTGGGAGGACAGCGCCACCACCAGGGCTGGGTCAATCTCGCAGGGTAAACCGGCAGCAGAGGACAGCTCGTAGACATTCATGGCCACCTGGTGACAGGAAACATTAACTCACATCAGCATGAGAGGAGGAAGACATGATGGTGTTACTTTGAGTGTGAATGTGTTCAACCTTCATGTCAGTCTCTCGGGGGATGTGGTCCTTGAAATCCTCCACCGAACTGACCAGGAAAGGAATGTGGCAAGACAACACCTGAAAGGAGGAAAGATCTATCTGTATTCGTCTCACATCGACG
>NW_015119356.1:0-3553 GCF_001443285.1 Poecilia latipinna
GGTTTTTTTTTTTGTGTGTGTTTTTGGTTTTTTTTTTTTTTTTTTTTTTTTTTTTTTTCTTGCCAGCAGATAAATAAGACAGGAATATTCTTACACACATAGTAACAACACACACAGACTCTGTCTGGTCTGTCCAAGGGAAATAAAATCTCAGTAAAGAGGAAGGAAAACAAATTTAGAAGGTCAGACCAAACATTTATCAAACTGTGTATGTCTGGTGGTTAAATAGCAGAGGGACAGTAAAGGGCATGACTCTGAAACCAGCAGATTACTACAGCAGATCATCACACACAGTCACTGCAGAAAAGAGATATTTCTCAGAGGGTCGCCTTCAGAGTGTTGACTAATATTCTCTCTTCTGTACCGCTCTTTTATTTTCAACATAAAAGTGAATTATTGCACCACACATGAAGTCAATTGCAGGACAAGTAAGAGTTGCAAAAGAAAATGGCAGAATTTATATGTACTTATTGATTTTTTTTTTTTTTTGCTGTAGTTAACACTTCCAAAAGAGAACAATTTACATGTATGTTGATAATATTTCAAACTGCAGTAATTTCTTCATGAACAGAAATGATAATAATCTATTTAAATACTAACTAGGTAGTCTGGAGAGAACAACTTTCTTAAAATGACTAAACTGAATAAAACTCCTTGCAAAAGTACTCAATTTTTAACATTTTGTCACACTACAACCCCATACTTTATGATGTTTTACTAAAATTGTATGTGATAGACCAACATAAGGTGGTGTGTAATTATAGAGTGGAAAGAAAATAATGCTTTTCAAAAATATTTTCCAAAGAGAAGGTGTGTGGTATGTACTTCTGTTCACCGTCATTTACTCTATCACAAAATACCAGGCGTTTTCTAACAGTCTCAGTCTCAGTTTAAGGACAGACATTCTGGAAAGGTGTCAGATATTTGTTGGCGAACATAAATTAAATAGTTGGCCTCAAATGAAAACCAAGCATACCAGATTAAAAGATGAAGTATCAGGCAGGATTAGAGATAGAAAACACAATCTCAAGATTTGAGCATCTCAATACTGATACTGGAACATCTCTAGAGATCAACCTCTACAGGGAGAATCTGCCGCATGACAACTTAGCGGGGGACTCTACAAATGTGCAAGAAGGTACTCTGCTCGGAAAATATAATTAAACCTTGAATCTTGAGGGTGGCAGCAAAGAAGTTGATCAGGTTGATGGATAAATGGATTTTCAGCAGGAATATTTCACTAACTATACAGCTAGAGAGCTGTAATTAGAAAGGTGTAGATTGAAGCATGTCCACATTTTAAAATGACATCCTAAACAGAAATGTGTAGCAAGACTTGAAAATTGATGTCCATAAATTCTCTCCATCCAAACTGAATTAATTGAAGCTACTTGAACAACAATTCAATCTCTATACACAAAAATGATGTTTGATATACCCCCCAAAAATGGATACTAATTAAAGCAAAATTTGTATTATGTTGCATTTTCAGATTTCTACTTGCATTTTTTATTCATCTTTTTCATTCCATTGTCATGCACTTCTTTCTATTTGTTGATCAGATAAAATCTCAAAGTGCATGCAGCTTTTTGTTTATAACATGACAAAATGTGAAAAAAGAAAACCCACACACATACACAAGCTGGAGGTGTATGTATACAGTTGTGAGACACTGACTGTACAGTGGAAATTGTTCAGGCAAGCCATGACCTGCAAAATTTATATCACGAGTACACACAGGTATGCTGCCAAAACTCTTTCAAAGGATTTCAGCTTTCGTTCTCAGATTTACTTTCTGTCATCAGTCTTTTCACAGAATTTCCCATCTATGGTGTTGTTTTGTCGAGCTAATTTCATCATGAATATGTCCCATTTGGATGGAATGTATTTTATCTCTTTATACTGAACACACACTATAAAAGCAATTGTTTGAGTTGAGTAAGAGGAACCGATACACAAATCAAGCTGTGTCTGAGTTAATGCCTCATGCACAAGAAGTTTTGGGAGCAGCAGCTTTAGTCCCTGATCATTGTTTGTGCGTGCATCTCTATTTTGTGTGCATATGTGCTCTGTACAACGGTTCTGGAGCCAAATAGTCCCAAGGACAAATAACCAAGACAAGGCAATATAAAGAAAGCTCAGGTCTGTGTGGGTGTTCTGAGATCAGCGCCAGGTAGCCTGAGCAGTGGATGAATGATGATAGATGTCCTGAGGAATTATGGGAGATAATATACCCCCATTTTTTTCTGTTATGATAGCATTTCACCTGATCTTTATGGCCAAGAACATAAAACAAAGGTCAGGAAAATTTCCTAAACATAAAAGTGCTGCTAACTCATCCAAATTCATCTATGTTCTCCCTGCAAAGACGATTTCATGGTTGAAAGGACTCCCTTGTAGAGTTTGGCGTGAGCTCAGAAGATGGCTCCTATTTATCTTCCATATTCATGTGGGTCACTAAAACTGAAGCAACGCTCAAAGAGAGGACATCACTGAAGAAAGAAACACAAAGGAATGACTTTTCCACCCTTTTACTGTGAAGTCTCTGTAAATTCTCTTGCCCAAAAGAAGTGGGCTGAGCTTCCACTGAACCCTGACGCTGGGAGAAAAGTAAGAAGGAGGCTGCTGTTTAAACAGACGTTCCATGACATTACCAAAACACAATTGTCTGATTGCTGCTGGAAGTAGCCTTTGAATAGCCTCGTCACAGCCGCATACTGTGTCAGGAAGTAGGGGAAAAAGCAAGAGAAGTTGCAAAGAAAGTGAAAAGGTGCTGAAATACAGGTACAAGTATCCGCCATGACTTTATTTGTAAGATTTCAAGCATTTGATTGTGAGTTTTGCTGACCAACACAGCGAAACTCACAATGTTTTATTCTTCTCACAATGTTTTGTGAGAAGAATAAAACATTGGATGAGATCTCATTTGACAGAAAAAGACTACCTTATGGAGCCGGGACTCCTTTCAACATTGAAACAAAACGTTCAGTGCGAAAAAGTAATAGAAGACCCTTAAAGATTAAATTAACACTTTTTTCCGAGCACCAGAATCTGTGCCATTACAAATTGCTCTGTGTCAAATGAGTAAATGCAGTTCTTAGGCAATACACTTGTAAGCAAGCATCAAGCAGCCTTCTCTGACATGCCTGCTGTCTCATCAGAAATCAGGCCAATCTGCTTTAGCAGAAAATGGCCGTACAAGGCGCAGCATCGATGGAAACGTCTCATTTCAACTTCATGGTGCGGTGAGAAGGCAAAGCAAATCAGCAAATGTTCAGGAATTTGACGGAGGGAGCATGGAAATTCTATGACAACTAGTTGGATTCAGCGAGTTGAGTGCCAGCACTTCGCATTAAGTTGCACTAATTGGATGCTACCTGGCTCCACATCACTTGCAGCTCCAAACAGGATGAGGATCTGGCTCTGACTAGCAGCGCGGTCTCTGCTGTTGTTGGCTGATTACCCTCAGCAAGAAGAAAAAGCGAAACGATGATGAACCCCCCCCCCCCCAAAAAAAAAAAAAAAAATCCCTCATTTTTCTTCAACAATCCTA
>NW_015119357.1:0-3552 GCF_001443285.1 Poecilia latipinna
AAAACTTTGAAAATTATGTCAAACAGGAAAGAAAATATATTTGAACAGATTTATTGTAATTTTTAAGACATTTTTGAAACAGTAATTGAGTTTGGACATTTGGACCCTTTAGAAATCACAAAAACAGCCAAGAAAAACAGCTTTTCAAAGGTTAAAGAAGGTGTACATGTGGGAGATATATTACATATCTATGGTTTCTTTTTGTGAGTTTAAACTTTTTTTTAGCTGTAAAAAGTAGAGTCGGACAAAAAACTTGGGCGTGACGTCATTGGTTTCTGCATCTTGACTAGGGTTACCACCCACCGATACGGGACACAATTTGTTCCGTATTTCTACACATGTGGATGTGTAATAATAAAGAAAGGTCCCTGAGTACTTTATATAGTAGGCTGCCCCAGGCATTCATTCACTCACAGTGTTGGTGTTGCCATATTGTACCCAACCGCTTTCTGGGTAACCCAGACCAACTGACACAAAACCGGCTTTACATATAGGGACCTAATCTTGACAGAAACCAAACTGTTCATAGATTCAAGTGAGAAAACATATTTTAAATACCAAAACATCAGCGATTTTCTCAGCTTTAATTTAAGCCATATTTATAAAAATAGGATAAGAAATAAGGCGCTCTGATCATTTTTGTGACAGATTCCTGCTCATCCTGTAGGAACAGTCTGGTTTTATGGCACCTGCAGGAGCATCGCTAGCGCTGGCGGCTAACAGGCCATGTAGACACTAATAATGTAGGTCAATAGAGAGATCCTACAGCTGCCAAAACCTGACACCGCTCCGTTTGTGTCTACATTCTGACAAAGCCGAAGTTGGTTTCCGACTCGGGAAATGGCGAATTCACCTAATTTTCTACTACCTTCCGCCTCTTTAATCAAATCTAGTTAAAAAACTACAACACTAAGACTCTTCAAACCTGCACTGGATTATTCTGCTCTAATAGCAGAATATTTAGAACCATGTTTGGGATTTGTGAAACCTTTTTCTGATTTGTGATACTTCAGATTACTATTCACACTCGTTCCCTGCAGTTTTTTTCAAATTCAATTCTAATTAAAAACCACTTTATTAATCCCAAAGGGAAATTAAATGATGCAACTCAATAATTCTTCAAAGAGTTATTGTAGAGAGTGATGGCTGTTGGAAGGAAAGACCTTCTGCATCAGGCGGTACTGCACTGAATCAGCGACTGCAGACCTGCAGCCCTGATGTCCCACAACATGAAGGTCCTGGAGAGACTCCTGTTGGCCTCCTGAACCAGCAGACAAGCATATCAAGACCCCCAGCAGTTTGCTTGTTGCAGTGGAATTGGAGTTGATGGTGCCATCATACACCTGCTTCAGCAAACCCACTGTCACAAGGCTGTCTTGGGAAGGCAGAGTATTTTCTGTCAGGTGTCTTCAGATTCAGTGTTGAGGTGTTGTGGTTTTAGAATTAGAGCAGTTCTAATATGATCAACATGAAAAAAAAATGGTTTAAAAAATGCCCTTTATTGAAGTTTCACAAATCCCAAACATTGTTTTAAATATTCTGCTATTAGAGCAGAATAATCCAGTCCAGGTTTGAAGAGTCTAGGAGTTGTAGTTTTTTAACTAGAGTAGATTAAAGATGCAGAAGGTAGTGAATAATTAAGTGGAATCGCCCTTTAGCCATTCCCTGACTCGGAAACCAATGTCAGGTTCGAATCAGTTTGAGAAGGACCTCGCTGCAGCAAACAGGAAGGGGCAGGACGGACCACAGTCAATCTCATAGACATGAATCCTAGACGCTTCATGGAGCGCTGAGTCCTGCGTTACGTCGCCGCCATCTTGTGTGGCAGCAGGGATCGGAGCTCCTTCAGTCCTGTGCTGTGTGGACTTACTTCAACCGTTTTACGAAACAAACGGGATTCATTGGCATTACCTTTCACAGGTAAGGATGAAAGATCAGAATGACTTTGCAGCCAGAAATTCGCTTCTAAACAATCGAGAAATATTTCCTATGTAGCTCTTACCTTATTTGGAAATGGGATCATTGCATTCCGGAAGTAAATGTGGCCCTATTTCCTATACTTCCGTTTTTATTTTCTTTTGAAATCTGTGATATATTTTCACCTTTAAGAAGGAGTTTCAATCTCAGAGTGTATTTGAACTTCTTTCTTTTATTCTTTTACTTCAGCAAAACTCAGTTTTTTAACAAATTCTGTAGCTTTTGCTGTACTTCTAAATCTGCTCCTCAGTCGGATCTTTTCGGGCCTGCTACTGCCTCTAGTGGCGTGGGGGTGGTAACACAACTAATCTAATTACATTACTAAATCAGAATACCACAAAGTCTTTATTATTATTAATTCTGGCATTACTGGAACAGTAAAAGATAAATTCCCTCACAAAAAGAACATGCCTTTTCATTTTCTTAAGGAAGTAGAGCTAATTGAACGACATAAACAAGATCTGAAAGTGATTCCAGTTTCTCTCGATGGCCAACCTGTTGAAACTGTGGCAAATTTTAAATACCTCAAGTCATTCCTAGACAGTCAGCTCAACTTTGCTGAAAGCACTGACTGTATCTTTAAGAACTGTTCTCAGAGGCTCTACCTTTTAAGAAGACCTGGGGGTTACCCAACTTAAGGTTGTGTATAACCTCTAGTTAGGTAGAGGTTGTTGAGTTAAAATGTTAAAACTTAACATTCTAACTTGAGTTTTAACTTTTCATCTCCTCGGTGGTTTGGTCACATGAGCTGCAGACTAACAGACAATCTTTTAAGAATACTTTGAATGGCAGGTATAACAGCAGGTAAATGGTGGTGAAACCAAAAACAACTTTGTCTCAACTGTTTGCTGAAAGAACAAGGGAGACGGCAAGAAATATTTTCCATCTTTATTCATCAGTTTGAACCTCTGAGGACATGAAGGCATTACTGTGTTACTCTGGCAATAGGAACATCTATTAGACGTCTTTTATTGATGGTGCAATAATTATTCTAACCAAACTAAATAATATTTACCTATAGTGTGCTAAGGGTTTTGCTCTATTCACAAATTGTTGATAATCAATCAATCAATCAATCAATCAATCAATCAATCAATCAATCAATCAAATCTTTATTCCAGACACAAAAAAGGTCCACAGAAAAAAGGTAAAAACAGGCGACATAAGAGAAAACTAAAAATAAACATGACATGATATTATTCACCGAGTCACAAATCAATGATGACGCCAATGATTCCATCATCTTGAAGAGAATCTCACAGCACTAAAAGCAGGATTTACTAAAATTGCAATTATATTATTGCATGACACAGATAATCTACACATGCATAATATTCCTGAGCACAGCTGCACAAGTGGGAATAGCATTATGTACAAACATATGGCTAGCACTGCTCCATCTAGACACTTTGAGTAGCAGCTTCATGCCATCATTGTGGACACATAATGTTTCTGCAGGCTACTTTTTTTGTATCGTCGCCACAGATGGGCCGTGTAATAATGTGATTCATGAATATGATTTATCGTTTTAGAGTCAAAGGAAAATTTCCTCGTTGATAGATTAAATAGTTTCAT
>NW_015119358.1:0-3533 GCF_001443285.1 Poecilia latipinna
GAAAACAATTTAATGACTTATGTTCGTCATAACTTGCTGCGTATAGTGAACTGACAACTCCTCTGATGGTTGGACTTCTTAATGCGCAGGCATGGTACTCACTGCATGTTTGCTATTCTGACAGCGTATGGCTATCTGATAGAACATCGCAATGTAAACCTAAGTTGCTAGTTTCTGCTTTTTGTAACCAGCACTGATCAGAAAAACATAGGAATTGGCTCCCAAGTACCTGTAGTGTGAGTTGCTCAACACTTCTAGCCGAGTGTGTGTTGTTGGCTCAGATCCTGTAAAGCAACCGCACTTCCTGAACGTTTTTTAAGCGATACTACCCACAGGAAATGTCACTAAACAATGAGGTAGGTGTCATCATATTTAATAAAATTTAAATCACATTCCTGATGGTATTGCTTGTGGTGTTTATGTGTACAAATAGAGAGGAATATAAAGTAATCTCGATAAGTTGTACTGCAAAAACATGTCATCTAAATTATATAAAGTTAACAGCCAATGTTATAGTTGGTGGTGATATCCAAATTGAGAAGTCAGAATTATAACAAGTTCCTACATTGTAATATCAGATAGACTATGAGCCATATCTACAGTATTTGTCCGTGTGTTCTCTACTGGAGAACAGTTTACAGGCTGTTGACAAGGGGAAATAAACTTAAAAACAAAACGAGCCCCATTAAGACCTGAATTAACTGGTGACAGTCAAACAGGGTCCTCAACCCAGATGTTCGTAAAAAATTAGGTGACTGTGTCGTTTCCTGATCAAAACGCGACAAACGGATATGAAAATGTCTCTACTTTCTCTAAGATCTCTTCAAAACATAATTCTTTGTATATGAAGGAATATTGAAGAATATATTGAAAGATCACTAACATATACCACACTTCAAGAGACTGTACTAAACAGTCAGAATTTGTACTATCGCCCCAGCATTGTTAGAGTACTGACGATTATTTTACGTTTTCTCAGTCTTATATTGATTGACAAGTTCTGCAAACTTATCAATAAATGTAAACAGTTCTGATATCATGCAAACTAATTCATTGCTCATTTAATGGAAGCCACATTATTTCGTTTGCACCTTAAGACATCTCTGGGCTGGAGACGCAAAGCTGTGCAACTTGTTAATCTGACAATATTCTTACAATTAAAGTTTGTCTGGCAAACTTGTCAAAAAATATTACCTCCAGAACATTGGCAGCAAGTGAATATTATTTTTTAGACAATAAAATAAACTGGCCTAAAAAGTGAATCAGAAGAAAGTGCTAACTAAACTCGTACCAGCGGTCCCTGAGTTCCGAGTACTCCGAGTACTCGGTTCATGAATCAAGGGGGGAGTTCATTTAAAATCAGTGTTGAAGTCGTAAGCATCACCTGTATAAACGGTAGAGAGGCTGATGTCGACAGGAACAGGCTGGAAATGAACCTTACTGGGTTTATCTTTGACTGTTTTCTGCAGCTTCTCAAGTTCCTCTGTTTCATGCAGCTCCTCTGTTTCTCCAGGCTAGCCAAATTGCTGCCGCAGTTGATGAACCTGGTAACTTTTCAGATGTTCTTCGTTAACGTGACATAAATAGGTTATAATGATTTTCATTCAGTCAGGACTTTACGCTGACTCTAGCCACATGCGTCACAGGTAGATTCTAGAAAAGCATTGATTAATGCCTCGTTTTAAAATTAGTTAACTGGACTTGTAGCCATTATTTTGTGCCCAGGTGGCTGGACACCAAACAGCACCCATCTAACAGACACTTAGCGCTTTAAGATTAACTGGTGACACTTTCATAGTCTCCATTTGAGTGAAGACTTTAACCCATTCCTGATGTAAAAGTATACAAGACAATTGTTTTACATTGTCTCTTATGGTTGAGTATTAGGATCACTTCATGGACAAATAAAGATCTTTAATTAAATTATGAGAAAAAATATCAATGATAAGGAAGAAATGACAGATCTGCAGTACCCATGTCTATGAACTAAAAAATAAGCTATAACATGTTACAAAAACAGTGTTTAAAATTTCGCTACTGTTTCTGTGAATATCTATTTGAAATATACAATATGAGGGAGATGCACATTAAATGCACAACAATACCAGTTTAGACTTTGAGCAACTTGCTAAAACTGTATTGTGTAACATTAAATCATGCTTGGCTGCAACTGTATCCATGGCAGCTCTTTTTCTATTCAGTGTTTGTAGCTTGTAGCTCCGCTCCTGCTACTAGTAGCTTCACCATCAGTTCAGCGTTAAACCAGCTAATGACGTTGCTGTGATTCACTTTGTCTGGTATTTTTGAACATATGTTTTGGCAGTTCTGTGATCATGTCAAAGCAGCAACTTGTATTATTTTTTTTATTTCTGTTTGAAGGCTGTCCCCTTCCATGGAAGGAAAACAGAAAATCGCTCTTATAAACATGTAATTACTAAAATCATGATACCCTGACTTTGTATCCCTCTGAAAAATGAACCCATTTAAATAAAGAAAACCCTCCATGGTGATACCACGATAGAGAGCGTTCATTTTATAGCAGTAACACCGGAGCTGCACGTGGTCCGGTATGAAACGGGTGTGATAGAACAACACAGCACTTTTAAATTTCAATAATCAGAATACCGAAATTGTTTCCGTTGTTTTGAAAGGTTTTTGTCAGTCTGCCTTTTCCCCATCGATACGTTTCCCGACTGCCCTGCACCTTAGGGGGTTAAAAATAATAATTAAAAAAATTAATTAATTTTTAATAATTAATTTATGCACATCGCGTAAAACTGAAACAGGAGAAGCGGGACATAAAACGGAGCGTCGAACTAGATGTGAATTATGGCATAAAAACAGAGAATCCGACGCTGAACAGTGAAAAATCAACACATGATGTGAAACATGACTATTAGGCAGCGCAGCAGGTGATGAGTGAAGATTAATGATGGTGAGCGTCAATAAATGATAAAATAAATTAGTAACAGGAAAGAAACTAAAGTGGACATAGCAATAAACCAAGAGAGGATAATAATAATCAGATGTAAATGGAACTGAATGAAGAACAAAATGCAAGAATAAACTAAGAAACTAAAGTAAATACATAATAAACTGGTATGGCAAGACCTTTCGAGCAATAATTAATACAGAGGACTGTATGGCAAGAATAAACAGACACCATTTCCAGATAAAAGGTAAAATAATATAGTTGAAGTGCCATGAGTTTGTTGAGACCACATCTAATACTGAGAATAAATATATCTTACAGACCATAACAGTAACAAACTTATCACTTATTTATGTTTTTAATTAGATTTGATTAAGAACCAGATTTGTTCTTTGTAATTTCTGTCCAGTAAAACTATTAATCTATAATCAATAGACAGATCTATATAAAGATATAATCAATGTTTCTGTCTCATGGCATTAAAAGGACCTGGAACTTTTGTTTTTCCACTGAAAGCTCTGGTTTGCACAATAAATGCCATGTGGGTGAAATTTTATGGATGATACTCTGATGTCTCATTTTCCTGAAGGCAGCATAGAGC
>NW_015119359.1:0-3531 GCF_001443285.1 Poecilia latipinna
AACTAAAAATCACAATAATACTGATTAACATTAGACTGAATATGAACTAAAGTAATAACAAAATGATAATACCAAAAATCTCTATCACTGATCTGTCTCTATAATAGTGTTGTATGATAACTTCTAAATGTACTGATTTCCTTAGCAATCTAGCTACCTTATTCTTTTGCAGTCTTTATATGACTTCCTCTGAAACATCCCGTGATTTTAAGAAGTCGTATATCTCATCCATCCTGTGACAATTACACACAATAACTAATGAACAATGTCTAATAAAACATAACATTGCAAAAAAATTATGAACATGAGAATAGGGTTGAATATTACTGAAAAACATTTCACGATACAAGCATTTTTTATTATTTTACATCATTTTTTTTTATATATCTGAAATACTGCCAAACTGGTGATGTGACCTTTCCCATTTTATCCACAGCTTTCACACCATAATGTTTTTTAAAAACATTTATGAGGCACAGTGGTGAAACATTAAACTGCTGCTCCGCAAGTTACTCAACAGCTTGTTGCTAGTTCACCATTTAGTTAAATGATGCCATCAACCTAGATGAGCTAGCCTTGAGAGGTTGAGAAGCCTTGACTGTGCCTACAACGTCCAGAATGGTAGGTGGTTCTGGATCAGAGTTTAGAGAATATTCTATTGAATATTCTGTCAGACTTACTATCTATTGATATTGATCACGTGTGTATCGTGATACATATAACTGATTTATTGTCCAACCCTACAAGACAGATAGAAACTGTATTTCAGACTCAAGCTCCTGCTAAAAAAAAAGACAATAGACAACCAAACAGCTGTACAGATCTGCAATAATAAACCAATACACAAAGAAACTACATAAAAGTAAAAGAAAAATCTACCAGTGTCTCCACAACTAAATGGTAAAGTGTAGAGCTTAGGTCTGAAAGTTCTGTTTACATTTTTCCCCTAAAATATTTCAATGGTTGAACAATTCTCAAAATGAAATTCCCATCTTTATAAAAGAGTCAAGTACATGAACATCATCAGAATGATTTTAGTTTTGATCTTAATTACTTTCATTTAAACAGACAATATGATAAATTGGACTTTCACAAGAGTTGCAACTTACCTCTGTTTAGGTTTAGGTTCAGGTCAAAGGAACCTCTTCTGTCTCTTTTGTAGGCATCCTGAAAGTTGAGTAAAGTTGAGGAGTTAAACTTTTCAACAGGGCCTGCCTGTTTTGGGGATTTTTAAAGTTCCTTGTTTCTCAATTTTTCTTATTTTGAATTGCTTTTATAAATATTGTCAATGTAAAGCTGTAGATCTCCAGCATTAGCTTAAGTGTACATGAAACTGCTAAGAAAACAGTTTGAAAACTGATGCATATTGTACTTCCATATTTTACTCTTGTCTATGTATCGACAAAAACAATTTAACGGGAAAGATAGTGAATCACATTATGCATAAGAAAACGTGCTAGTATTTATGCTAGCTAGCATTTAGCTAGCATAAATACTAGCTATTGCTTGTATTTATGTCACGAAATAATTATACATATTAACTTATTGAATTTATGGAGTACAAACTTCTTATCCCACTCTGAAATAAAAACGATCTAATTAACGGACTACTTAAAAAAAAACCCTGTTAAATATGCTATAACAAGGTTAGCACGCTTTGACGGTTAACCTGCAGCTAGCTCATGTTGCTAAAACAACGACCGATGTACACAACACCACACGACCAAAAAGCATTCAAAACGAAGGAATCTAAACAAAATCAAAAATCAAAAAAGGCGAACCTACCTTTTACTGACTCTTAACGCAGTAGCAAAGGTTGGACCTTGGATTTAGGATCATATTTAACTGGGAGCTGAAGCACGCTGTTATTCTAAGGAGGCTTGTCTCCAACTGCTCCGGTATCTCATAATTATGACTTTGAAAGTCGAAATTATGACTTTGAAAGTCGAAATTATGACTTTGAATCTCATAATTATGACTTTGAAAGTCGAAATTATGACTTCCTGTTGGTCTTTTTTTTTTTCATGGCGGAAATGGGCTTCCATACCCCTCTGTTTGCAAAACGTGGCGATATTTTTAACAGTCGTCAAACTACGGCTCCTACAGCATATTTAAAATAAAACGATTGACCAATATAAATAGAAATTCACCCCTTCTTGCATCTTGACAGAACTAACAGAAACTAAACTGTTTATGTATCATGGAGAATTGATCAAATCAAACATCAGTTTTCTAATCTTTATTTTAAGTTGTATTTAATAGATATATCTAATAATAAATGATGTCGCTACTAATATTTTCGTGACAGATTTCTCCTTGTCTTGTATTGGAGTATAGTTTATATATATTAAATTAAATAGTTTTTGACTTGCATTGTTTCAAAATGAGCTTCATGTAGCACCGAAGCTTAAATACAATTTCTTAATGGAGTTAATTATTTTTACGTCTTTCATATTCCTGCTAATTGATATGTATTACTGGACTGGACAGCGCCTATTGGTCACTATGTGATCCATTGTGTCCAGAAAACCAATTTATCCCAATGCAAGACAAGGAGAAATCTGTCACGAAAATATTAGTAACGCCATCATCAGGAGCAGCCTGATGGAGCTGCTGACTTAATTTGGATTAAACAGAAGTGCAAATTAGTTGTTTTAATACAGGTTGTGGGTTTAAATAGCATTTCACTGGAGAACTTTTCCCGTAACATATAATTACACAGTAATACTTTTATATTTCCTGTCAACTTAATATCTTTTAATACAAAAACACGGTGGACCGCCTCGACGCCCCGACCACCGGGCTTAGCAAGTTTTCTGGGAGAAACCCTGGCATAAAAACAATGCCATACTTGACGGAGTTTGGCTACATCGAGGCTCACTGCAGTAAAAAAAAAGACATATGGAGCGATCAGACAGCAGGTAAAGCAGCGCACAGCTACACTCACCCGGATTAGCATAACGGTCAGAAAGCTAAACAAATAATAAGGAAAAAACCTGATTGGCACATATATCATGTTTGTAGAGACACTGGAGCACCTGGAGAGAACTTATATAAAATATAGGTTTAATTAATTTTAACTATAGACAAAATTGCAGACAATATCCGTCTGTCTGACATTTGTGTTTGTAAAGAAACCAGAGCACCTGGAGAAAACTTTTGTTTAAAGCAATATTAATTGATTTTACTAAGAGAGCAAATTACAATCTGTCACTTGTGTTTTTAGGCACTAGATCACCCGCAGAAAATTTATATTTAGTGGGATTACTTCATTTTACTAATAAAGAAATTTACAGACAATATCTATCTATCTATCTATCTATCTATCTATCTATCTATCTATCTATCTATCTATCTATCTATCTATCTTTTTTGTAGGGAAACTGGAGCACCCAGAGAAAACCTATTGTCTGTCAGACTGTCGTTTTTGTAGGGAAACTGGAGCACCCAGAGAAAACCTATTGTCTGTCTGTCTGTCTGTCGTTTTTGTAGGAAAACTGGAGCACCCAGAGAAAACCTATTGTCTGTCTG
>NW_015119360.1:0-3529 GCF_001443285.1 Poecilia latipinna
TAAAAACATGTTCACATTTTTTAATATTCATACCAAGTAACATTCTGATTCATTGTAAAATAGTGTAGATTAATACTTTATATAAAATTAAGGAACCAAGAACTTTCCTTTGTTTGAACCACAATGTATTCACAATCTGGGGGGTTAAAGACGTCCAAATCGTGTACCCAGCCATTCGTAAATTGGACATGTGCCTCCACTGACTTGTGATTCTTGAAATGATTTGGAGTGTAAGCACTGACACCACAAACCAGGTACGCAAATTTATCTGGGAATGTCAGTGGAGGCAGGGTAATCAGGGTCTCTGCTCCAATTTTTTATTTCAAACAGGTCAATATTTCCAGTTTTAGCTATTTTTCTCATGTACTGTTTTTTGGTATCTATCCCTTGTTGCTATATAGCCCACTTTGTTTCGAATTTTTTTTCAGCATTATGGAAGAGGATACAGCGGTAACACAATAAAGACATAGGCGGCCCGTCATGCTTTACTAGGCCCCCCACCAGGATAGTTGCTTGTTTTTGTTTTTAGGAAAATAATAATAATAAAACAGCGTCTAATTTTTGTTTGTTTTTAATTAAGCCGGATTGCAAGCTTCTCTGTAACTCTAGGTTTATAGAAAATACCTTTACACTTCATGCACTTAAATCCGACAGAGCGGACCAATCACCCAGCAGAAACCTCTGTGCGTTACCTTGCGTGCTGTTGCTGCTTTATTTCTTTAGTTTACCTCAGCAGGGATCGCGCCCACCTCCTTTAACTCAAACTGGACACAGGGTGACATGTATGGATATTTACATCAACCCCCTGTGATGAATTATGTCTCTTTGCAGAACTCTGCATCGAGGTAAGAGTTTATAACCCACCGTGTTAGCTCTGGTTGAGCAGCTCTATGTGAACCACAGGCAAAACCTGCTTTCAGTTTCAGAGGTGCGTGTTGAGGAAGTGATGAGATTGATTCATCTTTGTAAACAAAGAATCATGCGGCTTTTACATCTCAACACGCTGCCCAGAGTGTGGCTCTGTTTTCCCGGTAAATGCAGGTTCAACCCAATGAGGAGCTTACGCACTCTCCTCGTAGTGACGCACCGTGCTGGTTTTACATAATTTTTATTATTATTTCTTATTATTATTATTTTTCAGGTTACACGAAGCATCAAACCATACCAAATGCTTTGTCCACTTAGTCAGCCAGAGTTAATGCTTGTGGCCGCGCGGAGATCTGAAAAACTTGTCCCACAAACTTAAGCAACCAAAACAGTTTCTGTGATGCTTATTAAGAACTCAGTGGACTCAAAATGGAAGAGCTATTAAAGACACATTAGCAGCATTAAATTAAATCTCCTGTTTGTTGCGCATCTCTGTGCACAATGCAGCGAATTTAACTTATCATGCAGGGTCAGTCCAAGCCTGTATGAGGCCTTGATCAGAATTTGACTTAGGGGCCCTGCTTGCTGCTAAAAACATCAGCAACTAGCTTCTGTGTTAGATTTTGTGAAATCTGGGAGAAGGGGAGTAGTTTCATGGGCCAACCTAAAAAGCAATCAAAAATAATTGCAGTTTACTAACAGTGGTGGCTCCAGAAATGTTTTTCTGCAGGTGCTAAGGGGGAGCTAAGCATTTTACTGAGGGTGCTATGTCGGATCTTTTTTTCCCCTATAGTTATCAACACACACACATCAGTATTATTTTAATAAGACTGATTTCAATTTATTTGGTTTTTAGACGTCAGCAAGAAGCCTTGAGCCATTAGCTAGATTACTTCCAGATAATTTTACATTGTTTAGGTTAAAACAGCATTTATGACAAAGGGGATACTGTAGTATTGACTCTTTGCAACTACGTCACTTAATCATTTGAATCGCCATGATGTACATCGGAAGTGAGAATAGGGAGTATTGAACTGAGCGGCTAAAGTTATTTTTCCAAGTTGTTTTTATCAGTTTATTCCTGGTTTCTACTTGCTGGAATCGAGCTAATTTGTCTGTGAACATAGCACACCTGGTTGGGGCTCATATGCAGCGATATTTACTGAAGCCTGAAACAGGTAGTTTAGAAACTAAACTTCTCCCGCGCCATCCAAAAGTATGGATATACTTCTTCCCTCCTGACCTGTTGATCAAATTACCGACTTTTTGCCTGAATTCACACTACATGATTTGTCACTATGTCATATCAGCGTTTCCCCTTAAACCGGAGCACCTTAAAAATGTACAGAAGATGAGACGCTAATAATTTTTTTCCATACATGTAGGCTACATGACGCCGTGGCATTGTTTCCATGGTTACTGATTGTTAGACGCTACCTTCTCCATGCGATATTTGATACCTTTCTAACCATACTTACCGTATTTTCCACACTATAAGGCGCACCTAAAAACCTTCAATTTCCTCAAAAGCCGACAGTGCGCCTTATAATCTGGTGCGCCTTATATATGGAACAATATTGAGCCACAACAGGTCTAACAACTACGGTAAGCAGCCGCCGACTTCATTTTCGCCCGTAGAAGAAGCCCGCGGTGCATGCTGGGATAGTTGTCAGAACGCTGGTTTGTTAATAAAGTTTGACTGACCTATCTACCACCGACCGTCTAGAATCAGGTCGTCTGCAGGTCATTTAGCACCACGTTCTCCACGAACATGCTGTGCACAAACCGAGAAGGGTGACCATCGTCCGCCCACGACCCGGCCCAGTCCCGGAAAGCTCTCTCGCCGACCACCGGAGTCGGACTGTTTTGTTGACATTTTTTATGTCAACAAAGTGGCTTTAGACATTCATCCGGGGTGCTTTGACTAGGGTTACCAAGGGACCAGCCCCTATACAGTTCAAGCTGGGGGGGAATGGGGCGCGGGAGAAGAGAGACAGAGACTGCGGCGGCAGCGTGTCGGTTGGTCTGTGTTACCCAGAAAGCATTTGGGCACAATATCGCAACACCAACCCCGTGAGTGAAACAATGGTACGGGTGGCAACCATAACTGTAGTGTCTATTCTATGAGCCTTATAATCCGGTGCCCCTTACAGTGCGGAAAATACGGTACTTATAAAGTATATGAACGTTAATCTTCTTGCCTTGTATGAAGTGTTCGCTGTAAATCCGTGGTTACACCAAGCTGCCAGTCGTCATGATTGATGGCTAGCTATCCATTGCCGCATCTTTCCTCGTTAAAATAAAATGACAAGCTTGGTTTTGGCCTTTGTTTGTTTGTGCGACTGCACAGCACCTTGTGACCATTTTACTGCAAAATCAACTAAATAAAAGCAATATTAGGCTACCACATGTACTTATTTTAACAGGCTTTATACAGGAGAGCATAGATTTGGACATCCATCATGGTGAAGACAGTGACATCACGTGCAAAGGGTCATATTGTAATATTTGTTTTTTATTTTATTTTTTAAAATTAACTTGTGTTCATTTAATTGCCTAATTAACCGCTACAGGGCTTGATTTGACTATCACTATAATGATAAAATGATCAAAAATTTTATGCTTAACACCAGTTACCTTCGTGCTGACTAGAGATGTGCCG
>NW_015119361.1:0-3527 GCF_001443285.1 Poecilia latipinna
AATAGGTTATTTTTTCTAGTGTCACACAGCTATTAATCTCACAAAGCCACATTTTAATTGGGAGGGGGGAGTCTGATTTCCATTTTGTTGTAATACATTTCTTAGCAATTGCCAAAAGGACTTCTGTAAGTTTCTTGTCATAGACTGTCTTTAAATTGGATTTTGTAAAGTTCCCCAAGAGACAGACCTCTGGGTCTATTGGAATCATGATGCCATGAATGTCTGATAACGTTTCACAAACCCCCTTCCAAAAACCCTGCAATTTAGAGCAATGCCAGGTGGCATGGAGGAATGTTCCTTGCTCCATACCACATCTAAAACAAAGAGGAGATATATTGGAATTATATTTATGTAATTTTTGTGGGGTGACATATAACTGATGTAAAAAATTAAATTGTACCATTCTAAATCGAGCATTTAGAGTAGATGTGAGATCTTCTCTGCACAAATTATTCCATAATTGCCTCTCAATAGATATTCCCAAATCCTTTTCCCATTTGATTCTGGAACTATCCACACCATTTATAGCTAAAGTTGACATGAGTGCTGTTACACCCTTGAAATGATTTTACATAACAGCTGACTGGCATGACACATTTCCTCAACGGGAGACATGGATGGTAGCTTCCAACTTCCTTTCTGATTAGTTCTTATGAAGTCGCAAAGTTGGAGATAGCCAAGGAAATCTTTATTTGTCAGTTTCCATGTCCGTGTTTTTGTGGGGGTATTTACACAGTGATTGAAAAATGTATCTTTAGGTGAACTGCTCAATAAACCATGATATTGATTTTAGTCAATATTTGAGTCCTAATGTCAGCTATATAACAGAACCCACACATCAACAAAACACAAATGTTGAGTTAATGTAGGCTAACTTCAGTCTTGCCATTTATGCACAACTTATTCTGAATTACAACCTCTGTGGTTCTAATCTGGCCCAACATGTTAAGATCACAATAACTGCCTTTCTTGATAACACCTGAACTGTCTCAAAAAAGAGCAAAAAATTATTGCAGTAAAAATGTCAGTCATGTATTTCATTTCACTGTCCAACTCACTTGATCATCTGAAACACGCAACCTGGAAATTTACGGTTGAATGGAGAATTAGACTCCATTTCTTCAGTAATTATTAGCATCTATTCTCAATAGCAAGCGTTTCATAAGTGTCATTAAGACTTGGAAAATTTTTTGTGAGTTTGAAAAAGGGCATAATACTCCAGTTTGACATTTCTACTTTATGCCCCTTCAACATTCTCACCTTGAGTGAGATTTCAAGAGCTTTACTTGTTTAAGTTTTAATTTTGTTTCAATTCTTTGCAGTGCTCTAATGTTATTTTTACCTCTTACAAGGTGCAACGTAACCTTTCACAGTTAGTCTGTTAGCACATGGAAGCTCACGAGCAGCAGTCTAACCATTCACAGTTTTGAATAAAGACTAATAATTTCAAGTCCTTCCATGACCTGATGTTATGACCCCAGGTGGCCAGATCATAACATGAAGGATCCATCCTCTTCAGATCTCAAGCAGAAAAAAGAGACAAAGCTAAACATTTTATAGTGTCATTTATGTTAAAAAGATGTATTTCTTAATGTCATGTTTCAAGTGGAGTATCGCTTCAGAGTGAGCTATAGTGCCAAAAACAACAAACAAAAGGAAACTATCTGAATATTAACCAAAACTTACAAGTAAATAAACCAAATGACAAAAAATCACCTCCCTAATTAAGGAAAACATGAGAAGACTAAGCAAACATAAACAGCAGCTCACTCCTACAAACTCCAAGAACTTTTACAAAGAGTGCTTCAGAAAGAAACAGTGTAGTTGGTTGAGATGAGGATAGATGGCAGGAAGTCAGCAGCTTTTATATCCGTCACCTCCAGCAGGCCACCAACTGGACTTCTCCGTTGTCTTCTGGGAGCCGATCAGGGATGGGCACCTGCATACTCATGTTTGCATAATTAGGTTTACGACACCAGTTGTAAGACCTGATCACACAACCTACCACACCAGGGTCTTGGTTGTTTTCTCAATTGCTCGAGGGATTGGTTATGGTTTTTTATATTATTTGTAAATATGTGGCTCAGTAGTAAACCAGAGTATCGCTTTTTTGCCATTTGAAGTTGTCTACTTTTGAGTAATCTCTCAACGTATTTTAAAGGAAGGGTTTCTTGATCCTGCAGAACTTAACTCATCCCCTACAGTTCCAGTTAACTGTATTCTTCCACAATGTATAGACACCGGCCGCCTAGTCAGTGGCACAAAAAGTGGGTATGCAGCGCATGTAACGCATAGGGGCGCTGCACCAGAGGGGGCGTCAAAAACCCCGTCTGGAGGGGGCGGCGCCCCGATGATGCTTTCGCATACACTTCACTGCGCCCTTATGCTCCTTCACCTCGCACAAATGTAAATGTAAATGTAGCGAGTTTTACCTTTCCTGTCAAACCGTTGTTGACAGGAATGACAGGTAAGCATTCCTGTCAACAACAGACAGGCAAACCAGATCAATGGTAGAAAATTCTCTGTTGTGTACCAACAACTAGTTTATTCTCCAAGCTGATTCTACAGAGATCTGGACTGGCTTTTACTGTTTTTGATTTTTAGGAAAAACATGTTTACTTTTCTTGGTAATTTGCCAAACATAAATGTGAAACCTACACATTCTAAAATATTAGCCATGTGTAATATGTTTTACTGTGCTAAGCAGACTAAACATAAATGTAATGGGGTTTTTGAATGCTTGGGGGTTGGATCCAGTCAGTGACCTGAAACATCATTCAATCCATTTCCACCTTTAAGTAGTTAAAGAAAGTGAAAGAACTTTGCCTAGAAGCTTTAAATGTCACCCAATCCACCAGAGTGGTTATAAATGTGCAATTTTAGATGAAACATATAGATACTTAAATTGTCTCTTAAAAGATCCAAACATAAGTTTATCCACAAAAATGTGTGAAGGGTTCAGGGGTGAAACAAGTAAATTTGGTTTACTCTTTTTTTTTCATTCAAAGATCAAAAATAATTTGTTGACATTATGCATGTTGTCTTTGTATTTGGTGTTCTCATTTGTCCTTTATTTCTGTGTTTCTATTGGTCATGCAATGGACTATCCTATCATTGTATTATGTGTTGCATTTGTATAAAATAGTCTGACTTTCCGTACAGTGCCAGTTGCAAACGTCTTAGAAACTTACCGGAAATTGCCTGCACTGTAAACAAGCATCCTCCACTGCAAAGAGAGAGAAGAGCTGAACGAGGCTGTTTATGTTAATTCAATATTTATGGCTGCTGTGGTGGTGCTAGGATAAAGCACAACCCACATATGATCACAGGCTGTTTTGAACCCTGACCTTCCCAAACCTTCACATAATTATTTTATGTTTAAAGGCTTGGAGCTGTCTTGCATCCTTTGGTCCAATACTGGATACACTGTTCAAAAATAGTAATATTTTCTACCACTACCTCACACAAAATGTATATTAGATAAACTGAATGCTATGGATGTAGCATGAAAAATGTATCTAGATACA
>NW_015119362.1:0-3527 GCF_001443285.1 Poecilia latipinna
GCCGTACCGTCCCGCACCGTACCGCACCGTACCGTACCGCACCACGCCACACCGTACCACGCCGCACCGTACCACACCGTACCGTACCGCACCACGCCGTACCGCGCCGTACCGTACCGCACCGTACCGCACCACGCCACACCGCACCACACCGTACCGCACCGCGCCGTACCGTACCGCACCACGCCGCACCACGCCACACCGTACCAAGCCGCACCGTACCACACCGTACCGTACCACGCCGCACCGTACCGCACCACGCCGCACCAGGCCGCGCACCAATGACCCAGAATTCATGACTCGATACCAATCGTTTGATTTCTGATGGAATCCATTTGAATGAAGGACTGACGGATCAGCAGAACCAGAACTAGAGCTGGAACCAATGAACACACCTAGGAATGTCACAGAGCCCGGTGGGACCCAGTAGAACCATGTGGAACCCGGTAACAGTTTCAGAATGAGAGCCTACTGATCCGATGTTCTTGTGTTCCAGAACGGAGAAGAACCCAGGTGACCTTCGCCTCGAGGGATGAAGATGACTCCTCCTCCTCCTCCCCTCGTCGTCCAGGCAGCCAATCAGAAGAGAGGATTTCTTGTCGTTTCCTGCTACCTCATCAGTTTCTCTGATGTTTTATTTCTTTGTTTGGGGAATTTTTTTTCTTCTTTTCTTGTTTAATCCGACCAGAAGGAGACGAGTTCCGGGTCGGTTCTGATCGGCGGCCCGGACCGGGTCGCCGCCTGGCCTTTAGATCCAGTTTTTATCTCTGGACATTTATTCTGTTTCTTTCTTTCTTGGAACGTTGCTGTGATCCCGGGGGAAGTGCTGCTCATGGACCGGATCGGAACCGACCCACTTCAGGGACTTTTCTTTATTTCTGACGGCACTTTATCTTTAAGCTTTGCACTTTGGATCGGAACCGATCGAAGCAGAACCTTGAATCAGACAAGATTATTCACAATTTAATGATTTATATGATTAAATCTTTATTTGTATGTTCAGAACACATGGAGAACTTTGTTTAGGACAGAACCAGTACAGATGAAGTTCTGTGTGAAAGTCCAGTTTCTATGGGACCCGAACGGACCTGGTTCTGGCTGTGATTCTGATGATTTCTTGTGAGAATAAAGGACCAGATGGAAACACTCGGACTGTTCTCCGTGTGCCTCTGTTCCAGAACCGAGGTCCGGTTAGCGCTTCTGATGAAAACAACTCTTTGGTTCTTCAGAACCAGACTCGGGTCGGTCCAGGTCAAGGCTGGACTTGGACCTTCAACACTCTGACAGTTCTGGATGAGAGTCAGAATGCACCAGAACCAAACTTCCTGTATCGGACCCAAGATCAAAACCAGGATCAGACCCAGAGTCAGCCCCCCTGATTCTGGTTCTGGTTCTGGTCTAGTCGGGCTGGAAGGCGTTGTTGTCGGCGCTGGTGTCGCCCTGCAGCCGTCCCAGCAGGGGGCAGCAGCTCTTCCTCCTGGACTGGGTAAGGACTCAGCAGAGGAAGCCGGAGGGGGCGGAGCCACGGTGGGCGGAGCCACGGTGGGCGGAGCCAGGGGGGGGGGCCAGCCTTCCTCAGCAGTCGGGGCGTGCTGCGGCCACTGCAACTGCACAGAACCGGGTCAGAATCTAGCCAGAACCGATCGTAGTGCGTCTGGTCATCAATACCTGGTGCAGCCACAGGGGGCGCTGTGCATCTGAACCATGGCAGGAACAGAACCCCTCCTCAGCAGAGTGGGCGTGGCTCCAGATGAAGCTCCGCCCTGCAACACAGAGACTGTGACACCACCACCTCTGAGCCAACCTGCTGCTGAGGTTCTGGTCAGCCACACAGAGACCCAGATCTCACCTGTCCTCATCAGCGACAGGAAGTGAGGGAACAGGAAGTAAAGGACACAGGAAGTGAAGATCTCAGGTGTGTGGCCTGCTGGTTCCACTCCTGTCTGCTCACCCACAGCCCTCGGAGCTGTGAGCCCAGAACCTCCATGAACTCTGGAACTTCTGACCCGGTTGGGTTCCCATTCGGAACTGGATCTCTGGTGGATCTGTAGGTCTGGATCACATCAGGAGAACCCAGAGGGAGAGAACAGGACTTCCTGTGGATCCGTTAGCCGCTTCCCTCCATGAGGACACCGCTCAGTGATCTGTCCAATGAGTCTCATGGATGCCGTCGTCCATTCAGGTCCTTTCAGATTAAGAGCCACTTAAGAGCTTCAGAGTTTCTTAGTAACTGACCTGAGCAGGAAAATACTGACTTAGCTCTGCTATGGCTAACATTGGCTGCAGCTGCTAACAACATGCTAACAGATAAACAGATGTGGTCCAGATGTTCACTTACTGATAACCACACACTAATCAGCTAACAGCCATGTGTGTGTGTCCAGGTGTGTGTGTGTGTCCAGGTGTGTGTGTGTGTCCAGGTGTGTGTGTGTGTCCAGGTGTCTGTGTGTGTCCAGGTGTCTGTGTGTGTCCAGGTGTGTGTACCTGCACCAGCTCCACGCAGGCCGATGTGAAGTATCCCTCCTCTCCGTTCTTCAGGCGTCCGAACCAGAACCTGGATCAGGTCTCCTGGTTCCAGGTCCAGTTCCCTGGGCCAACGAGACCGGTACTGATTGGTCACCACCGCCACCTGATAGATCAGATCAGAACCGGATGTGACTGAGTGGTCTTTCTCCAGTTTTGGATCAGATTTCTCTCTGATCTGATTCCAATAATTGATCTGATCAGTTTCCATCTTTCTGCTTCATTCCACCTTAAAAACCTCCAAGAACTGGAGAACCGGACTGGTCGCTGATTAGACATTTACGGCTAAAAAAGATTTTAAATATAAAGATTTTTTACATTCCAAAGTCATCGCTGGAGATATTTGGCGGTTTTAATGTGTTTTTTTATGACTTGTTGAATATGGAGCAAAATTATACAGGAAATCTACTCCATCTTTAAGTTTTAATACGATAAAATTTGATCTAACAAGGATGAAGAGTTAGATTATGATATTAGTGATTTATCGCTTTCTAAAAATCACCTCCATTTTTAAAGTGAAATAATTTGATTTGAGAGAGTGATTAAACATTGCAGCATTTAATCTATTGTTCCCATTTAATGGAGGGGGAACAGATTATTTCAGACAACTGAAATATCCATTCTCTCCTCCCCCCATAATTTTGGAAAATAAAGAGCAACTGTTTCCAAATTCTCAAAGATTATGTGTGATAGCATGTAGTATACTAGAAATTTCCTCCATCCAGTAATCTGTCAGATTTTACATTAGAACTAGATTTACCAGAAAGTTTACACTCTCTTCTTTTCAGGAAGTCTTAATTGTTGGTGCCCTGTTATCAGCCTGTTTCTATCGTCTTATATCAGGAATGAAAAATTATAAACACACACAACGTCTTGCAGGGCCGTGCAGAGGCCACTACAGGGGCAGGGGCTCAAAGGGCCCATCTAACCTCCTTCTAGGACAGAATATTAAAGCCTCTCAGCTTTCAGAGTTTAATAAACAATGATAAATTACAAAATTGTGA
>NW_015119363.1:0-3520 GCF_001443285.1 Poecilia latipinna
GGTTTTTTTTTTTGTGTGTGTTTTTGGTTTTTTTTTTTTTTTTTTTTTTTTTTTTTTTCTTGCCAGCAGATAAATAAGACAGGAATATTCTTACACACATAGTAACAACACACACAGACTCTGTCTGGTCTGTCCAAGGGAAATAAAATCTCAGTAAAGAGGAAGGAAAACAAATTTAGAAGGTCAGACCAAACATTTATCAAACTGTGTATGTCTGGTGGTTAAATAGCAGAGGGACAGTAAAGGGCATGACTCTGAAACCAGCAGATTACTACAGCAGATCATCACACACAGTCACTGCAGAAAAGAGATATTTCTCAGAGGGTCGCCTTCAGAGTGTTGACTAATATTCTCTCTTCTGTACCGCTCTTTTATTTTCAACATAAAAGTGAATTATTGCACCACACATGAAGTCAATTGCAGGACAAGTAAGAGTTGCAAAAGAAAATGGCAGAATTTATATGTACTTATTGATTTTTTTTTTTTTTTGCTGTAGTTAACACTTCCAAAAGAGAACAATTTACATGTATGTTGATAATATTTCAAACTGCAGTAATTTCTTCATGAACAGAAATGATAATAATCTATTTAAATACTAACTAGGTAGTCTGGAGAGAACAACTTTCTTAAAATGACTAAACTGAATAAAACTCCTTGCAAAAGTACTCAATTTTTAACATTTTGTCACACTACAACCCCATACTTTATGATGTTTTACTAAAATTGTATGTGATAGACCAACATAAGGTGGTGTGTAATTATAGAGTGGAAAGAAAATAATGCTTTTCAAAAATATTTTCCAAAGAGAAGGTGTGTGGTATGTACTTCTGTTCACCGTCATTTACTCTATCACAAAATACCAGGCGTTTTCTAACAGTCTCAGTCTCAGTTTAAGGACAGACATTCTGGAAAGGTGTCAGATATTTGTTGGCGAACATAAATTAAATAGTTGGCCTCAAATGAAAACCAAGCATACCAGATTAAAAGATGAAGTATCAGGCAGGATTAGAGATAGAAAACACAATCTCAAGATTTGAGCATCTCAATACTGATACTGGAACATCTCTAGAGATCAACCTCTACAGGGAGAATCTGCCGCATGACAACTTAGCGGGGGACTCTACAAATGTGCAAGAAGGTACTCTGCTCGGAAAATATAATTAAACCTTGAATCTTGAGGGTGGCAGCAAAGAAGTTGATCAGGTTGATGGATAAATGGATTTTCAGCAGGAATATTTCACTAACTATACAGCTAGAGAGCTGTAATTAGAAAGGTGTAGATTGAAGCATGTCCACATTTTAAAATGACATCCTAAACAGAAATGTGTAGCAAGACTTGAAAATTGATGTCCATAAATTCTCTCCATCCAAACTGAATTAATTGAAGCTACTTGAACAACAATTCAATCTCTATACACAAAAATGATGTTTGATATACCCCCCAAAAATGGATACTAATTAAAGCAAAATTTGTATTATGTTGCATTTTCAGATTTCTACTTGCATTTTTTATTCATCTTTTTCATTCCATTGTCATGCACTTCTTTCTATTTGTTGATCAGATAAAATCTCAAAGTGCATGCAGCTTTTTGTTTATAACATGACAAAATGTGAAAAAAGAAAACCCACACACATACACAAGCTGGAGGTGTATGTATACAGTTGTGAGACACTGACTGTACAGTGGAAATTGTTCAGGCAAGCCATGACCTGCAAAATTTATATCACGAGTACACACAGGTATGCTGCCAAAACTCTTTCAAAGGATTTCAGCTTTCGTTCTCAGATTTACTTTCTGTCATCAGTCTTTTCACAGAATTTCCCATCTATGGTGTTGTTTTGTCGAGCTAATTTCATCATGAATATGTCCCATTTGGATGGAATGTATTTTATCTCTTTATACTGAACACACACTATAAAAGCAATTGTTTGAGTTGAGTAAGAGGAACCGATACACAAATCAAGCTGTGTCTGAGTTAATGCCTCATGCACAAGAAGTTTTGGGAGCAGCAGCTTTAGTCCCTGATCATTGTTTGTGCGTGCATCTCTATTTTGTGTGCATATGTGCTCTGTACAACGGTTCTGGAGCCAAATAGTCCCAAGGACAAATAACCAAGACAAGGCAATATAAAGAAAGCTCAGGTCTGTGTGGGTGTTCTGAGATCAGCGCCAGGTAGCCTGAGCAGTGGATGAATGATGATAGATGTCCTGAGGAATTATGGGAGATAATATACCCCCATTTTTTTCTGTTATGATAGCATTTCACCTGATCTTTATGGCCAAGAACATAAAACAAAGGTCAGGAAAATTTCCTAAACATAAAAGTGCTGCTAACTCATCCAAATTCATCTATGTTCTCCCTGCAAAGACGATTTCATGGTTGAAAGGACTCCCTTGTAGAGTTTGGCGTGAGCTCAGAAGATGGCTCCTATTTATCTTCCATATTCATGTGGGTCACTAAAACTGAAGCAACGCTCAAAGAGAGGACATCACTGAAGAAAGAAACACAAAGGAATGACTTTTCCACCCTTTTACTGTGAAGTCTCTGTAAATTCTCTTGCCCAAAAGAAGTGGGCTGAGCTTCCACTGAACCCTGACGCTGGGAGAAAAGTAAGAAGGAGGCTGCTGTTTAAACAGACGTTCCATGACATTACCAAAACACAATTGTCTGATTGCTGCTGGAAGTAGCCTTTGAATAGCCTCGTCACAGCCGCATACTGTGTCAGGAAGTAGGGGAAAAAGCAAGAGAAGTTGCAAAGAAAGTGAAAAGGTGCTGAAATACAGGTACAAGTATCCGCCATGACTTTATTTGTAAGATTTCAAGCATTTGATTGTGAGTTTTGCTGACCAACACAGCGAAACTCACAATGTTTTATTCTTCTCACAATGTTTTGTGAGAAGAATAAAACATTGGATGAGATCTCATTTGACAGAAAAAGACTACCTTATGGAGCCGGGACTCCTTTCAACATTGAAACAAAACGTTCAGTGCGAAAAAGTAATAGAAGACCCTTAAAGATTAAATTAACACTTTTTTCCGAGCACCAGAATCTGTGCCATTACAAATTGCTCTGTGTCAAATGAGTAAATGCAGTTCTTAGGCAATACACTTG
Source organism: Poecilia latipinna (assembly GCF_001443285.1). Taxonomy (NCBI): domain Eukaryota; kingdom Metazoa; phylum Chordata; class Actinopteri; order Cyprinodontiformes; family Poeciliidae; genus Poecilia; species Poecilia latipinna. Next base: position 3,114 of record NW_015119363.1, read on the forward strand.
TAAGCAAGCATCAAGCAGCCTTCTCTGACATGCCTGCTGTCTCATCAGAAATCAGGCCAATCTGCTTTAGCAGAAAATGGCCGTACAAGGCGCAGCATCGATGGAAACGTCTCATTTCAACTTCATGGTGCGGTGAGAAGGCAAAGCAAATCAGCAAATGTTCAGGAATTTGACGGAGGGAGCATGGAAATTCTATGACAACTAGTTGGATTCAGCGAGTTGAGTGCCAGCACTTCGCATTAAGTTGCACTAATTGGATGCTACCTGGCTCCACATCACTTGCAGCTCCAAACAGGATGAGGATCTGGCTCTGACTAGCAGCGCGGTCTCTGCTGTTGTTGGCTGATTACCCTCAGCAAGAAGAAAAAGCGAAACGATGATGAACCCCCCCCCCCCCCACAAAAAAA
>NW_015119364.1:0-3516 GCF_001443285.1 Poecilia latipinna
TCCATCCATCTTCTTCCGCTTATCCGGGATCGGGTCGCGGGAGCAGCAGCTTCAGAAGGGAGGCCCAGACTTCCCTCTCCCCAGCCACTTCTTCCAGCTCCTCCGGAGGGATCCCAAGGCGTTCCCAGGCCAGCCGAGAGACATAGTCCCTCCAGCGTGTCCTGGATCTTCCCCGGGGCCTCCTCCCGGTGGGATGTGCCCAGAACACCTCACCAGGGAGGCGTCCAGGAGGCATCCTGACCAGATGCCCGAGCCACCTCAACTGGCTCCTCTCGACGTGGAGGAGCAGCAGCTCTACTCTCAGTCCCTCCTGGATGACCGAGCTTCTCACCCTATCTCTAAGGGAGAACCCAGCCACCCTGCGGAGGAAACCCATTTCGGCCGCTTGTATCTGGGATATCGTTCTTTCGGTCATGACCCAAAGCTCATGACCATAGATGAGGGTGGGAAGGTAGATCGACCGGTACATCGAGAGCTTCGCTTTTTGACTCAGCTCTCTCTTCACTATGACGGACCGGTACAGCGCCCGCTTCACGGCAGATGCTGCACCAATCCGCCTGTCGATCTCCTACTCCTTCTTTCTTCATTCAAGAACAAGATCCTCAGATACTTAAACTCCTCCACTTGAGGCAGGATGACCCCCCTGACCCAGAGAAGGCGCTCTGCCCTTTTCCGGCTCAAGACCATGGCCTCGGATTTGGAGGCACTGAGCCTCATCCCAGCCGCTTCACACTCGGCTGCGAACCGCTCCAGTGAGAGCCGCAGATCACGTTCCGATGAAGCCAACAGGACCACATCATCCGCAAAAAGCAGAGATGCGATCCTAAGGCCACCAAAACAGATCCCCTCAACACCTCGGCTGGTCAGAGATTCTGTCCATGAAAGTAATGAACAGAATTGGTGACAAAGGGCAGCCTTGGCGGAGTCCAACTCTCACCGGAAACGAGCCCGACTTACTGCCGGCAATGCGAACCAGACTCTGACACCGGTCATACAGGGACCTGACAGCCTGTATCAAAGGGTCCGGTACACCATACTCCCGGAGAGCCCCCCACAGGGCCCCCCGAGGGACACGGTTGAACGCCTTCTCCAAGTCCACAAAACGCATGTAGACCAGTTGTGCGAACTCCCAGAACCCTCCAGGACCCTGCTGAGGGTGTAGAGCTGGTCCAGTGTTCTACCAGAACCACACTGCTCTTCCTGAATCCGAGGTTCGACTATCCGACGGCCCCTCCTCTCCAGGACCCCTGAATAGACCTTACCAGGGAGGCTTAAGAGTGTGACCCCCCTGTAATTGGAGCACACCTCTGGTCCCCCTTTTTGAACAGGGGGACCACCACCCCAGTCTGCCAATCCAGGGGAACTGCCCCCGATGTCTATGCAATATTGCAGAGTCGCGTGAGCCAACACAACCCTACATCATCCAGAGCCTTAAGGAACTCCGGGCGGATCTCATCCACCCCCGGGGCCCTGCCACCGAGGAGCTTTTTGACCACCTCGGCGACCTCGTCCCCAGAGATTGGAGAGCCCAACCCAGAGTCCCCAGGATCAGCTTCCTCAACAGAAGGCATGTTGGTGGGATTTAGGAGGTCTTCGAAGTATTCCGCCCACCGGCCCACAACGTCCCGAGTCGAGGTCAGCAGTACACCATCCCCACTATAAACAGTGTTGGTGCTGCACTGCTTCACCCTCCTGAGACGCCGGATGGTGGACCAGAATTGCCTCGAAGCCGTGCGGAAGTCTTTCTCCATGTCCTCTCCAAACTCCTCCCACGCCCGGGTTTTTGCCTCAGCGACCACCCGAGCCGCATGCCACTTCGCCTGCCGGTACCCATCAGCTGCTTCTGGAGTCCCACAGGCCAAAAAGGCCCGATAGGACTCCTTCTTCAGCTTGACAGCATCCCTCACCGAAGGTGTCCACCAACGGGTTCGAGCGTTGCCGCCGCGACAGACACCAGCAACCTTGCGGCCGCAGCTCCGATAAGCCGCCTCGGCAATGGAGGCACGGAACATGGTCCATTCAGACTCAATGTCCCCCACCTCCCCCGGAACGTGTTCGAAGTTCTGCCGGAGATGGGAGTTGAAGCTCCGTCTCACAGGGGACTCCGCCAGACGTTCCCAGCAGACCCTCACTACACGTTTGGGCCTGCCAGGGCTGACCGTTCCTCCCAACCACGTCCCTCCAGGTCTCACTGTCATTGCCCACGTGAGCGTTGAAGTCCCCCAGTAGAACAAGGGAGTCCCCAGGAGGGGCACTCTCCAGTACCCCCTCTAAGGACTCCAAGAAGGGTGGGTAATCTGAACTGCTGTTCGGCCCGTAAGCACAGACAACAGTCAGAACCCATACCCCCACCCGTAGGCGGAGGGAGGCTACTTTCTCGTTCACCGGGGTAAACCCCAACGTACAGGCACTGAGATGGGGGGCAATAAGTATGTCCACTCCTGCCCGGCCCCTCTCACCGTGGGCAACTCCAGAGTGGAAGTACGTCCAGCCCCTCTCAAGGAGACTGGTTCCAGAACCAGAGCCATGCGTAGAGGTGAGACCGACTGTTTCTAGCCAGAACCTCTCAGCCTCACACACTCGCTCCGGCTCCTTCCCCACCAGAGAGGTGACATTCCACGTCCCAAGAGCCAGCTTCTGCAGCCGAGAATCAGACCACCAGGGTCCCCTCCCTTGGCTGCCGCCCATAACACAATGCACCCCTTTAGCCCCTCCCACAGGTGGTGAGCCCATATTGTTTTTAATTTGTTTTATCTATGGTTAACTTCCTGTTTGAGTTGTGATGCTTTTGTTTTGAAGGGGCATTTTCTTGTTTACCTCTGGAAAGGCAGCTTAACATAAATCAAAGATAAATTATAACAGAGTTTATAAAATGTAAAACAGACAAAATGTTTTTGATGTAAACAGGTATTTGTTTTAAATGGAGTGTGATCTAAATTATGCATTTATTTAATTATACCCAAAACTAAAGTTAATTTACATTTAAACATCATTTCAAGTTAAAATGAATCAGTAAAGTCTGTAATGGACGTTATCATTAATATGGCTTGAATTAACTACAGTACATTTGTTTATCAGGGTTAGGGCTCTGAACAGATGAGGCTGCAGGCTTAACTAAACCTGGCTGTTAGTACAGCTCAGGGGTGTCAAACTCCAGTCCTCTGCTGTCCTGCAGGCTTTAGATGAGCCACAGGTAAAAACACTGGAATAAAACGACTTCATTTCCTCCCCCTGCTGTACATCAAGGTCTCCAGAGCCTTAATGACCTGATTATTCTGTTCAGGTGGTTCAACAGAGAAACATCTAAAGGCTGCAGGGCAGCGGCCATCAGGACTGGAGTTTAACATCTGTGGTATAATTGTTAGCCTAGTGGTTAGCATAGCTGTCACCTTGGTTTGGAGCAGGCTAGCTTCACTGAATAAATCACCATGGTAACTGATACAGCTTTAAGCTAGGATATTTGGAAAATCCTGCTTTAACCTGCTGTCCTGGTTTTGTGAAGCGGCTCTGCTGTTT
>NW_015119365.1:0-3509 GCF_001443285.1 Poecilia latipinna
GACCTTTTCTCTGTTTTTTTTTTTTTTTCTGGTTCAGATCGGAGACATTCAGATGCGATCAGTTGAGCAAGTGTCGTAGAGTTGCCGAACTTATACGCTAAAGCTTCACATGGTTTGTTCACCATGTCTGTGGGATGATTAAAACTAATAAAGAACAGCATAACTAATAAAAGTCTGATTTAAGAGGTAAACTCTGTTGCTTTTTTGTGTCAGTATTTTCCAAAAATTTAAAGTTTGTATTTGTAACATAGCGAAGTAGGAACAATGTAGCTCAGGGTCCATTCTTCAGGAGTCGTAACCTTCATGTTTTAGATATTTAGTTCAACATAACTCAGTGTAATGAATAGCTCATGACATACTGAGACAGGATTTTCTGCTATGACTTCAGCAGGGCCACATCTACAATATCCAGAGTCTGGAGTTAGGGTTCCTCCTCCCCCAACAGCGTTAGCTTCTGGCCAAAGAACTCCTCACCCCTCATATCCCCTTTTTATTAAATTATTCATGTTGATTCACCGATTAGTGTACACAAAACAAAAATCAAACACATGTATTGATCTACAAAAGAACAAGCAACAAATTAGGTAAGAGAACAAACAATGAAAAAAAATCAAAAGGGGAACCCAGTTTTCAAACCTACACACAATGCTACCAAATATGTAAAGAAACATCAACTTTTAGAATTTTTTTTTTTTTTATTCACTATTCATTACTACAGTAGATTAGCATGAATGCTGCCTCATCTCTTCTGGTTTTAGTTGGACAGGAGTGCCATCTTTTGCACTTGCAAAAAATGGCAAGTGCAAAAGGGTAGCATAGCAGCTTGATGAATTTGGCAGCCAACCAGAAAAACGAGTGTATTTACATACAAGTTAGAAAATCTGTAACATTTTCATTTTGTTGTACCCAGTGACCAGGCGTTTTAGTTTTAGTAGGACAACATTCACACGCTCTGTAAACCCACCCACCACACCGGCCCGCCCCCGTCTCCCCCTCCAGGCAGGGATTCGGAGAACACGCCGTGTACTGTGTTCTCCAAAACCCAACAAATGTAGAAAGTCCAACTTCTCTACTATGTTGTAATGTGTTGACAGCATGGTGGTACTTGGAAAAAGTAGGTTAAGAAAAAGTTCATTGGTACTTGTTATTAAACTCTGAAGAATTCATACATCCATACATTTTCTTACACCCTTTACCCTAGTGGGGTCAGGAGGGGTGCTGGTGCCTATCTCCAGCGAGACATTTCAGGCGAGAGGCGGGGTCACCCTGGACAGGTCGCCAGTCCATCGCAGCTTAAGAATTCTTGTTCTAGAAGAATAATGCATGGGACAGAAGGTGGTAATATTTTTTACCTTTTTATCACCATTGACAGGGAGAGAACATCTGTGTGAACTTCAATGACAAAACAAAATATTATCCTTGTTTTTCCAGATGATTCTGGAACCTTTGACCTGGCTAAATATTAGGCCAGGTCAAAGGTCACCAAACATTGTTCAAACTTTGTTCACAAACTTTATTACCATGCTAATACCCTCCTCCATTTCCTGTCCAAACAGTGAAATTAATAAAAGGAAAGTTGGTTAAACTAACATATTATGGAGTCTTGCTGCATGTAGTTTACCTCTAAAGTGGGAGAGCATGAACAGCATGATGCCAAAGCAGAGTTTCAGGTGACAGTCCATTTTCAGATATGGATATTTTATAGCCTCTTCAGTGTCAGTAGTTTGATAAGATTAAAAACTAATAGAAGTTGTCTAGTCAGGGGAATTTTAACATGCATCATGCATGGCAGACATAGTGGATATGGATATGGACAAAATGTGACTTTCCCAGGCAGATATCCGAATTCAGGGTGGATTCTTGTTGTTTTTCCTCACTGGGATATTTTTAACCTTAACTGTGCAAACCTTTTAGCTGACTAGAATTTGTTTAGCATTCCAAACTGTTGGTTGACCTTTTTATTATTATTATTTTTGTTCTTTGTTCGTTGAAACTGATCATACAGTTAACTTCAAGTCAAATCTTAAATCAGAGCGACTTATCGTTTATTTCTGACATATTTAGAACAGCTGGGCAAAGTGCTGTAAAAAGTACAAAAACAATAATAGTAAAATATAAACTTCTATAAGCCAATGAAAAACAAATAAAACATAGCTAGACAAGATAGAAAGGTTGTTCAGCAACAGGTCAAATATCTTCAACTTGAACTAAAAGCCAATGGACAGTAGGGTTTACATTATCTTAAAATGATCGCCAATCTGTGCAGGTTGTTCTGTAATTCGAGTTCCAGCTCGACCTCCACACCAGCTGGTGGCGGTAATGCGCTGTTCTCTTCCTTGCCTACCGCCACAAAAACAACAGAAGAAGAATCTGCAGCATATGAACTGTTTTTTTGGGTGGGAGACGTATTTTATGAGAGGCCTCTATTGTTTCCCCCCTTGTATATTTCAGTTTTTGTAGTAACAATGTCTTCATCTCAGGACCTTAGAGAGTTCATCAGAGAAAGACTGACTGCTGCTGCGGAGGAAATATTCTCAGAGTTTGAAAAGCAAATCATCCGATATCAGGAAAATATCAGACTGTGGAATGCCCACTGGAAACCGCATTTGAAGCTGCACAGATTAAGTATGGACATGAAGTTTAACTAAATAAGGGCATTTTTAATATGTAAGAAAGTCTCCGTAACTAGGACGCGAGGATAACTTCTTTTATTCTCGGGAGCCCGTGAGCTTATTAGCTATACCCGCTTTCAAAATAAGAGCGATGACGGCGTTTTTTTTGTTTGTTTGTTTTTTAGTCTGTCGATATGTACTTCAGAAACCTCAGTGTTAAATTTGAAACTAATGGACCGGAATTTATTTAAAATTCAGTAAAATGCTTTATGGTGGGCGGTGGTGACAGGTTGACTTACGGTTAACTGACCTGGGAAGCCGTGTGGCATCTTTATTTAAAACAACTATTTGCTTTTTGGTACCTTGAAAACACATTTTTAATTCAAATCGCATATGCGATTCAGGATACAATCATTTGAGATACATTTCACTGCATTGTGCACTTCTCTGACAGACATAGAAGGAAATATTCGTAGCTTCTATTTTGTCAAGATATCTGAGTCACTTGTTTAACATTTAAATCCTTTTTGTAATCCTAAGGAGACACAGACAGTTTCAGCTGCATTCAGCGCAGCAGAAAAAGCTTCAGGTAGTTTCCAGTTCTGGGTTCTACTAAAGTGATTTACTGAACTCATCTATCCAAACGGTGTGCTCAGGCAAAGTCAAACAGTGATTTAACAAGAGATGAAATTACTTGTCACACAGTTAAGTGTGATTAGGATATATTCTTTTCTCCCTGGATAAATAAAATCAGAATTTAAATGTTGCTTTTTGAAATTTCATCTTGTTTTAAATCTTCTAAAACTTATAAGTGTGTCTAGGCCTGTCACGATAATTTTGCTGGATGATAAATTGTCCCAGTAATTATTGCAATAAACGATAATGTTGTTTTGAGTT
>NW_015119366.1:0-3508 GCF_001443285.1 Poecilia latipinna
ACTTCCACTTCAGTTTACTAAACCTGGTCATTACTATTTTAAATGTGTATTTTGGTGGGGTATGCATAGGAATGCATGTGCAGCATTGATTTGCGAATATATGGCAAACTCCTCCCACATTAGACAAAATAAAATTAATACTAATCTGTTTTGTCTCGTCATTCTGCTCATTTCATGGACTTGCTCTCCTAGGGCCATATAACCTTCAACAGTAAAGTTTATCATTCTCTGTTGGTTATAATAAACATAGTTAATCCATTCAACATTTTGTTAATTGTAACCCAAGGTAAGATGGATTCAAATCCTGCAATAATTTTGTGTTGTGCTTTTTGACCTGTAAGTTTCAGACATATTCCTTCATTGGAGCCATAATCCCCCAGGCTTCTATGAAGCCCTGTTTTATTGTCATGCATTTCTATTAAATCCTCCTTCATAAACTAGGGTTGCTGGTACTTTCATTCCAACCAGAGCACAAAGGCCCACCCATTTTAGGAGTAAGGTATTCATTAAAATGAATCACAACACATTGTCATAATGGGAGCTATTAGCTTGACCACATACAGAACACATACAGGAAACCATTAAATTAGATAAATAAAGTTTATTTTGTACAGAACAATGAGTGTAGTGTGTGATTCTTGTCCTGGAGCAACTGGATCAGGATTGTCTGAGTTCTGAAGGTAGGAGAGATGAGAGGAAAGAAGGGAGTTTGAAATGAGACTGTGGAGGCGACTGAATGAAGCTTACTGAGTGAATTCAGGTTTATCTGCCACAAGGAGAGGTTGGGTCACTGGAGTTTAGGTTACTTGAGGGGGAAAAAGATGTCTGGTCTGGGATCAGACGATTGGAAAAATTAGAGAGATTTCTGAAGGTTGCAGATGGAAGTTTCCGGCTCAAGACTATGGCCTCGGATTTGGAGGCACTGGTCCTCTTCCCGGCTGCTTCACACTTGGCTGTGAACTGCTCCAGTGAAAGCTGTAGATCACGACCTGATGAAGTCAATAGGATCACATCATTGAATAGACCTTTCCAGGTAGGCTTTAGAGTGTGACCCAATTGGAGCATACCCTCTGGTCTATTACCACGCCCACGTTTCAATCAACAAGCACCGGCACACAGCCAGTCCAGCCAATCACCTCGCAAGAGTTCCTTCAAAAGCACCAACAAAGCCGGGCTCCTCAGCTTTTCAGCTGCACTTCGACCCACCTCCTCCCCATCTCCACCTTCATCCAGACGAGCACCTCTGTGTTCCCCCCTTCCTAGGCTCTTCTCCACCACCATTGTCCGGGCCCGGGGGAGAAGACAACCCTGAGCTCCGGCCTGAGCCGATCATCAAATCGCTTGATGATGCTCAGCACCAACGTCTTCAGCTGGGCCTGAGTGCCAAAAAGAACGCAGTCTAATAAATCTTTCTAACTGATAATTTTCTCTGTGTGAGTTTCTCCAGTTTGAAATGACAAAAAACAGTACTGGCAAGCTGTTTCTCCTGCTGTTTGGCCAGAAGGGACTCTCTGGTCAGGGTGGAGTCATCCAGCTCCGGTAGGTGACAATGGCTTCCTCCACCCTTTACCATTTTCCAAATCACCTACTTATTTGTAACTTCATTGGAGACATAACGCTGCTGCAGCTCACTGGAGTCCCTGCTGATTTGTTTTTCTGCTTTGTTTTCTCAATTTTTTTTGTTTGGTTCCTTAGTTTTGTGCTTTTTGTCTAAATTTGTTTGTTTTGGGTTATTCTAATGTTGTTTGTGGCTTCCGGCCTTGCTGCAGAAGGCAGCCTTGGTTATTTTTAGATTACTTAATTAAAGCATTGATTTTTAATGGCTGATGTCGGAGGTTAGGGGTAACCTCATTTTAGCACTTGTTCATGTTTAACTTGTAGTGTCTTTCTCTTTTTGTATTTACTTTGTTTAACCCCACCCTTTTGTCTCCAGGCTGAGAGGTGAAGGCGATGGGTGGCGTCGAGGGGGGCTGGATCTGTGTGCTGTGTGAGTGAACGGTGTTGGAATTTCTTCATGATCGAGTGTCTGTTCACAAGTGCTGGGGGTGATTTATTTGGATTTATTCATTTGGTTTAGGAACTAGTTCCCCACATTTGGACTGCCCTCCCCCTGCTAGTAGGCCTCAGTGCTGTTCACTTTCCTTCCCATTGTGGTTCTTTACATTTTAATTGTCTTTTAAATTGTTTTTTTTATTGTTATTTATGAGATTAAAGCCATAATATTACAACAATACAGTCATACAACAATAGAACTGTAATATTGTGAGAACTCCAACACAAAAGAAATTGGTGAAGTGATACTATGTAGGTTTTACATATAATGCTTAATAGAAATAATGGATCCTTTAACACAGTAGAATGAAATTATAAGTAGCAAGACTTTGACTTGATCGTGTTAACATTAGGTTTTGATAACTTGAAACATTTTTTACCATGGCATATTTGGGCCATGGTAGGTAGAAAATCCGAATACATTTCCACCAAAAAGATCAAAAGATTTTTTGATTAATATCAGAAATGTTCTTTCTTCTAATTTTCTAATTTAATTTTTGACTTTTGGAGCTCAGAAATTTATGGGTTTTTTCTAGAAAATGTTTGAGATTATTCTCAGAAATTCTGAGTTTTTGGTACTTTTTCTATCTTTAGTGGCCCTAATGCACTGTTGTATTTTTTTTCAATTAAACAACATTTTTTCTGGTAAAATTGCATATTCTTCTAATACTTTGAGAATATTCTTGTAATGAAACACAATCTCTGAATTTGTATGACACTCTGTCATAAAATTGATTGATATAAAAGCCACTTTTTGAAATTATTTTCTCTCACTTGTAATTTCTTGTGACAAAAGAGAGCAAGAATAAAAAAAATGGATTAACATTGGATCTAGTACAAAAAATAATTTTCTCTATATGGTGTGTTTTATTTTTTTTTTTTACCCAATTTAAGCCTCTTGGACTCTGATAGCTGCTTTGGCTTCACACATTCAGAGTGAGGTTGTTACAGTGGACTCCTTCACTATTTAATTATTTTGGCTTCTGCAGAATCCCAAAGTTTGGTTTTATGCTACAGAAGTTGAACTTGAAGAGCTGGTTTGTGCACATGTCTATTTTTTTAATTACATGCAGCAGACTGACTTTAGATCAGTTTTGAACATTTTAGGAACACAGTTATTTTACAGATAATAATATAATATAGGACACTAGTGACATAGGAGCAAACAGCGAGGGAAGCTGGATGTTTTTAAGAATAAATATGTTTCCTCAAATGTAGGACTGAGAGGACTGGAAGCTGCTGTGGGTTTTGCTGCCTATTCTAAGGACTTTGAGAGAGATGGAGTTACAATTATACTACTAATTTATTTTGTAAAAATGCATTCCAATATAACAGATTTGAAAGCAACTTCAAACAAGCAATCCTAATGATGTGTCCAGTGTTAGGCCAGAAGGGAAAGATTTTTTTCTCTCTTTCTGTTTTGCAAAAGGATTAAGGTCAAGGTCTTCTAAAAGAA
>NW_015119367.1:0-3507 GCF_001443285.1 Poecilia latipinna
CTGAGGTTTGAATTAAGACCGCTGCTTTTTGAATTTCTGTTTTTTGTAACTTTTCTTGTAGTGATCTGGACAGGTAAGGTCCTGTTTTGCAGTGCCGGGGGGCCAGACACATTCTGGAGGATGACGGGTGTAAAGATAATATCTGGACCCCGGTCTCAGACCTCAGAAACTCAGAGTGCTGGATCCTCTGGGAAGTCAGAGGCAGGTGGCTTAGATAAAGTTTGGTCTGCTATGTTCGCGCTAAGGAGAGTCGTGCCGAGGCAAAACTGTTGCTCCATTCCATCCGTAAATTTGAGAAACTCTGGTCCGGAAGACACTTCTTCAAAGGTATCTTGTGAATCCAGGGAATGAGTGTAGGAGCAGAGAGGGAGGGGTGGAGAAGAAGGGAGGGGGCAAACGGGAGGGGAACCATTCGCTCTGTCCCTAGTTGTTGTTTTATCAGTTTGTTTTGGGACACTTTGCTTCTGATAAGCGGAGGCCTCCATCCTAGTCAGACATCCTTGAGCCTGTTCTTCTGAAGCGATGGTCACATTGTTGTTCTTGTTGATAAAATGAAAAATGTTTGCAGTGAGCAGCCTTATTCCATGTTTGTTAAGATTGCATCCTCCTCTTCCAAAGAGGTGAAAGCGCTGCCAGTAGATCCAGAGGTTATCGATGAAGGTCACTGAGTTGGCAGAGCAGGTTTTAATCAGCCATTCATTTGTCATCAGCAGCCTGGAGTGTTTTTCGTCTCCCCATTGAGGTGATGGAATTGGACCACTGAAAAATAATTTAATTTTTAATTTTCCCATAGTGTCCATAAGAATATTAAAGTCCTTTTTCAGAATCTCCGATTCACTGTATGAAAAGACACATCACAATGAACTCGTCCAGGTTTTAAGTTAGTTAGATAAAAAAACTGATTCCTCTTTGATTAATACCATAATAGTGAGACATTTTTATTTTATTTGATGTTATCTTCAAATTCAGAAATTTCCATAAATGTGTTGAGTATTTGGTAGAATTATCTTTCAACTGTACAACTTCAAAAATTTTGGGTTTTTCCCACAAGTCTCTCACAATATTTTAAAATATTTATAATGACATTTGGTGGTATGTTGAAGGACATTATCCATTTTAAAAATCCATTTGTGTCCAAGTTTTTACTGCTAACATTTAACTTAGAAGTTTCTTCTATGTTTTCACATTGTCACTTTATTTATTTTTTATTTTGCCAGTTGAAACCTTCAGGTTTTGATGCCGACTTCTTCTCTTTTCCATTTTTAATCATATCTTAAAAACATGTTTGATTTGAGTGACGTTTGACACAATGTGAATTGATTTGTTGCTTCACTGAAGTAACTTATGCAGTAAACAATCCCATAACATGATGCTGCCACCTCAGCTCTTCACTGTTGCCATGGTGTTTTAAGCTTACTCCACATGTAAAGATGAAAAAATCCTTCAATTTAAATTTAATCAGACCTTGAAATGTCTCCAGAAAATAAATTCTTTATCCCTGAGAACATTTGCAAACTGTAATCTGACCTTTTATGTTCCTTTTGAAGTCGTTGCTTCTTCCTCTCTGTGCTCTTCAGTCCCTGACGCTTCAGGACTCGTCACTACGGATGATAACACAAAGCGTTCTTCATGTACATCTTCATGAACATTCACTGGCTGTTTGGTTTATCTCTATTTAAATCAAATGCTGTGAATTAACCAATCAAAAGCTTAAAAAGCCATCATCCAGGCATTGCAATATTCTTAAAAGATTTAACAATTTTACTGGATATAAACTTCTGAAAAAAGGAAGTTCTAAGCAAATTGTAATAAATTGTTATGACTACAGAATGTAGGAAATTTGTATTATATAAACTTTTCAAATAAGGAGAAAAAAAATGTGATGCATAGGATCCATATTCTACATCTTCATGCTTATTCAGGTTTTCCGCAGCATTCCTGATTCTAACTGATGTGTTACACAGTTTCATTACAGTTTTACACCTCTTCTTTTTCTCTCATTTTGTTGTAAAGCAGTTTGCCTGATTGCTCCTGTTAATAACATAGCACAGGAAGTGAAGAGCCATCAGGTCAGTGTGATTTATATTAGTTCCTCCTGCATGTTTCCATGGCGTCATTCACCTGTGGGGGAAGGGAGGAGTTTGTGAATTAAGCATGCTGCTGTTCTGACCTTGGTGTTTGACCTCTGTGAACATAATGTGAGTATGCTTTAAATTAATCAAATTTACACTTAAAGTGAAAATGATTATGATCATAGTTACCTGCTTGTGTACATATCAAATCAAAGATATTTCAAAGAACAATATGAGTGAGTTATATTCTGATCGACTGAATGTTTCCATTAACCAATTTAGGTTATGAGTATTTTTCAAGATAATTTGAGTTTTGAACATTTCTTCATGACAACCGCTCTAGGAAAAGTCATATTTCATAAATTAGAACATGTATTCTGACATTTGTAAGATAAAGGTACCTTTTAAAATAACCATCTGTAAGCAGCTATAAAACACTTTTCATTACTTTGTTGAATTAAAATGTTTTTATTGGTCTGATGTAGTATTTTAATCTTAAATGTCAGTCTATATTAACTGTGACAAGAAACTTAGAATTAACAAAAATAAAGTCTGTGATTGAAATATGCAGTTTTTAGTAGCCTCATTTATTGAATATGACAATTTTAATGACTTCAGGACTTATTTGGTAGGTAGATATTTTTGCTTAACTCTTCCACTCATTTTCCAGTTTTGGTTTAATATCTACAAGTTTTTTGAGGATGAATTTTCACTGCCTACCAGTTTTCTGATCAAAACCCTGTGATATGAAATATTTTGCACATTAGAAAAAAGGATTTATTTTGTTTAAATGAGCTTCACTAAAGAAAAGCTTTTAGACTCTGGAATAAAGATTGCCTGAATAAACCCTTAAATAAAATAGTTTGTGTTTGTGCTGCATGAAGAGAGATTTACTAAAATCTCAGATATTGTTTTTGTTATATCAAAAATGATCATGAAATTATGGAAGAGGAATAGGGCCACTGGAAAAAACAACAATCTGACTTCAATTTCAGAATTCTGAGAAAAAAGTCAGAACTTTTTTACATTTTTTTCCCAGTGGCCCTAATCCTCTTCCGTATGAAATAAATGAATCCAAACTCAAAATAACATTTAAACTGTTTGGAAATTTCTGTAGAAACTCAGTTTTAGTATTTTTATGACCACCTCTCCTCTCAACTCTTTCTTGTAAACAATGACGGAAACAACATTCTAGAAAGGTTTATTTACTCTTCTATATAACTCACCAATTCACATCTCATTTTATCAGCTGGGAGGATTTGTGATAGAAACATCTTGATTTCTAAGCAAGTGTTCAGAATAAACATTTCAAACTGAAATGTCATACAATGATTCACTAATTTTTCCTAGCAGCAAATAAAACCCAAGTATGATGGCATGTTAGGGCCAGTGTAGATAGAAGAAGAAGGAAAATTCTGCCCAAAAATATCAGAAT
>NW_015119368.1:0-3506 GCF_001443285.1 Poecilia latipinna
ACATCAGTTTTCTAATCTTTATTTTAAGTCGTATTTAATAGATATATCTAATAACAAATGATGGCGCTACTAATATTTTCGTGACAGATTTCTCCTTGTCCTGTATTGGGATAAAATGGTTTTCTGGACACAATGAATCACATAGCGACCAATAGGCGCTGTCCAGTCCAGTAATACATATCAATTAGCAGGAGTATGAAAGACGTAAAAATAATTAACTATACTACATTAAGAAATTGTATTTAAGCCTCGGTGCTACATGAAGCTCATTTTGAAACAATGCAAGTTAAAAACAATATTTCGTGTCTATATATATATATATATATATATATATACACTGCGACCCCTGAAAATATCCCTGCCCCCCTCTTGCCACCCCATAAATATTTTTCTAGATCCGCCCCTGATTTAGTCTATATGTTATCTATTCATAAGTTCATAAGTTATTTTCTTAGAAGTCAGTATCCAACAAGTAGACAGATGAGACAGTGATATGGGGACTTATCAAACCCACTGAAAATACACTCACCGGCCACTTTATTAGGTACACTTGTCTATGTCATAAAACGTGAATCATCTCATACTGGTTTCTTGAACACAATAATTAGTTCACTGAACTCGAATGGCCTCCACAGTCACCAGATCTCAACACAATAGAGAACCTTTGGGATGTAGTGGAAGACTTACATCATGGATGTGTAGCTGACAAATCTGCAGCAACTGTGTGATGCTATCATGTTAATATGACCCCGACTCTCTGAGGAATGTTTCCAGTATCTTGTTGAATCTATGCCACGAAGGATTAATTCAGTACTGAAGGCAAAAGGGGGTCCAACCTCGTACTAGCAAGGTGTACCTAATAAAGTGGCCGGTAATGTATCTATAGCTATGGGCACCTGCAGTGAATCTGCTGAAGCTTGTCCAAATGCAAATGAAACTTTACCACAACAGCTCTGCAGCCACCAATTTGCTTTCTTTTATATAACAAAGAGGAAGTCAAAAAGCTCCTTTTCCTTGTCAGAACAGCTGGTTCACTGCTCTTAAAACACATATCAAGAGGGAAACAGAAAGAACAAGAAGGCTCCTCTGCTGTTAAATTTTGAATCCATTTTGACATTTTTGGTCTTCTGAGAAGAGGTGAGTGAATATGGAACATATATTGGGCAGATACGGCCCATATACAGATACAGTTTGAAAAACCGTATCTGTATTTGTATCACAATATTATTTCTGGTTCTCTTTTCAGATGGCACAAGGTAAAGAGAGTTTTCCCTTGTTTTCTTACACACTCCTGTTGTCCCTGGCTCTTGCATCAACTCTGAAAACTCTCAATTCAAAGCAAGAGCTGCAGGACAGTGGCTTTGGTCAACCCCCGCCCCGCCACGGTCTCAGGCTTCTGGTGTGGTATGTCCAGAACTGCCTGGACAACAACATGAGGGCTTTGTGTAATCCCATTGAAAGAGAATTTGGATTTCATGAGTTTAAGAATCATGGGACACATCCTCTGCTACCAGTAATTCATGACACAAAGCAGTATGGATATTATACCATCGGGAACCTCAACTCTCCTCATGCTGAGGACCTGCCTTACAACGTGAGGAAGGACTACAACCCCAGACATCCTGACAGTAACAAGGACAGAGTTCTGGTGAGATATAACAAGAACAACAGACGCATTGAGGACATATATGCATCTGGACATTATTATGCAAAAGAGACATTCAAAATAGGCCCAAATCTTCTTGCTGCTCTTCGACAGAAAGTCAAACCTTGCTTTAATGGAAATGAGATGTTCTTCTAATCCCTTCTCTGGCAGCCATAACAACTTTCATACAAATGTAAGATTTTTTTTTAAAACAGTCTTGAGTGAAATGTATTCAGGAAACATACTGCTAATAATTTGCTGTGTGTAACCTGACACATGTGACAAATCATTATTATTCTACCTGCTTTTATATTGAATAAAATCAATAAAGTACTTTAAATGTTCAATGAGTTTGATTCATTTACTTTGTGTAAGGTAAGGTAATTTTATTTATATAGCACATTTTCAGCAACAAGTCAATTCAAAGTGTAGAATTGTGTGTGATTGTCAGCAAAGCTGCATCACACAGAGAACTTACATGACAAGACAGGTACAGTGTTTTACTTTACAAGAAACCAAATTCAAATGATAAAATGCAAATGATTTTCCAGTTTCCTTAAGAGGACATGAAATGAGAGAATTTTATCAGTATCACACGAGGACAGGGGTCACTTTGAGTAGTAAAGTTAACATAATAAGCTTCTCTTTTGAGAAACTTGTAGATTTAGTCTATAAATCAACTGTTACCAGCCATTAAAAATGATTCCAGTTCATAAATTATTTTCTTAGAAGTCAGTATGACATTTCAGGACATTTGTTAAACTTTTATGCAAATATGTTATACAGATCTAGCAAAATGGTGGACAAACTATGTTACATCCTCCTAACTTCTTAGGACCTAATGTCCAGAATTTCAAGTCGCCTCACTCCAACCAGTAGCCATTTACTGAGATGAGTGATGATCCTCTTTCTCTAGAAACTAAGCTGATCGATACTGGGCCCATTTCTGGAAGAAAGGTCCCGCTCCTGAACCTCCTGGTGTTCCTGAACTCCCTGACAGGGTTCCTGTGGGTTCCCAATGTCCCTTTCACTGGCCTCCATGGTTCAACCGGCTGCATGACTGAACTTTTTATTTTTTCTGAAGTTTCTTAGGTTGTACTCTGGCCCCCAAGAATCCCTGACAGCTTAGCACCACAGGGGATAAAAAAAGAAGAAGAAGAAAAAGACGTGCATGTTGTGCAAAACTCAGAAACAAGAAAACCAGGTCATGGAGCAACAGAGAATCAGAATATGAAAACAAAGAATCCAGAGCAGAACAGTGAAAAATCAGTGGCAGATCCGGTGAAACAAATGATATTTAGGTGGTGCAGCCAGGTGAATGGCTCAGTAATGAGTAAAGATTACTGGTGAGCGCCAATAGAAAAGGGAAGCAAACTAATAACAGGAGAGAAACTAAAGGGGGCATAACACTAAACCAAGAAAGGATAATACTAATCAAAAGAAACAAAATGCAAGAATAAACTAAGAAACAAACTGGTATGGCAAAGACTTCTGAGCAATAATTAAAACAAGGTACTATGAATTTGGCAAGAGTAAACAGACAAACATTCTTTTCAAATAAAAGGTAAGATAATATTGTTGATGTGCCATGGGTTTGTTGACACCACATCTAATAAGAATACCTATTTTTTACTGACAGTAACAGTAATAAGGAACTTATAATTTATTCTATCCATCCATCCATTTTCTATACACCCTTGTCCCTAATGGGGTCGGGAGGGTTGCTGGTGCCTATCTCCAGCAAACGTTCTGGGCGAGAGGCGGGGTACACCCTGGAGAAGTCACCAGTTTGTCTCAGGGCAACACAGAGACAGACAAGACACACAACCATGCACATACACTCTCACCTAAGGACAATTTA
>NW_015119369.1:0-3500 GCF_001443285.1 Poecilia latipinna
AAGTCAGCAAACCCCACATGCTACTGACAGCATTAAAGCTAAGTAGATCACAGCGATCATGCTAACGCCCTAAATGGGCTGGCACAGATGCGCCATCTTGAAAAAATACACGTATATTTAGGATATGATCCATATCGTCTTGGTAAGAAAGACTTGTCGTCCCAGGTAGCAGGTGATGATAACTCAACATTGAATTATAGTCAGAATGGTTGATTTTTGATTGCGGTTGACAACCAATGGTGGATCAATCATCCAGTTGCAGCCAAGCAACCAACGTTGGGCAGATTCATCGAATCAAAGTTGTTTTGAGGTTGAACTCTAATGACTGAAATGCCAACGTCTCATCCAGGGTTTTCCAGCAGGTCCTCCAGGCAGGCCCTGCAGGTTTTAGGCATTCTCCTAATTCAGCACATGACTTTCATTGATGGCTGATTAACAGGTTTTGCTGATTTGCAAACAGCATGCAGGTGAGTCTGACTTGAGGACCAGGGTTGGGAAAAACCGATAATCCATTCTGAATCAAAGTACGCTGTCTGCCCTCAGGTTCTGCTACTGAAAGGTTTACAATCTAAAAAGATTATTTTAATCAGCCGAACAGTCCAGGTTCTGATCTGAACAGAACCCGGGCGAACCGGCGGATGTTATTATGTTTACAGGAGGAATGACTAATATTGTACAGTTGGGGTTATTTTGTATTAGAAATTAAAAATGTGGAAAGTATGGTTCATAATGTAAAATTATCTGGTTGAGCTGATTAATATTTTCTCTCCATCTTTATGTCATTATAATAAACCAACCTTCATTGGAGCGCGAGAAGTTTTATTTCTTTAAAGCTGGAAGTGAAAAAAAATTTCAGTCCAAAAATGAAACCTTTACAGATTTTATCTCAAATTTAAGATGAAAACCTGGACAAAAAGTAGAAAGTTAGATAAAAATAGAGATAAACTTGAATATTTTAAATAGTTTTTGTCTAACCAAGAAGTTTGTCTTATTTTTCCGTCACATTTAAATAAAATTGTCTTGTAAATTATTATTCATATCCCTCAGGTTAATCAGATTAGAGGTATTAGTCAAAGCGTTCTGATAAGGCTGCCTCTTTTCCATCACCCTAATCTGCAGAGCAGGATGAGGAAACCAGCCCGTTTTATCTGCAGGTGAGTTTAGTTTGGCGTTGCCATGGCGATACCTGAAGCTGAAGTCAGAGAGCCTCCTCAGGTTTACGGTTTTCAGCAGCAAAACGCAGGAAGAGGAGGCAGAACATCTGGACCAGAACCGGACCAGAACACCAGCTTCTGTTTGCTCCGTTACGTTCAGGGAGGAGAAATTAGATTATTATACATACATGAATGCAAATCAAGATATACGTGTGTTTGCATCAAAAACACGTGTGAATCTGGTTCTGTTTTTTTGTGAATTATGTTTTAGCTTCGTAGGTTCTGCTCCGACATCGATCAGGGGAAACGGACCGGCCCGGTTCTGCTATAAATACTCCCAGACCGTCCTTCAGCAGTCCTCCTCCGCCTCTTCATCGTTGAGCAGCTATTTCTGTCCAGCGGTGTCGGGTTTGTCTGGTACCACAGAACCTGGCACCTTCTGGACCGGAGCCGCAAACTGAAGACCCTGGAGGAGGAGCGGTGAGGACGGGATGTGGTTCCTGCAGGTTCTGTTTGGTCAAATTCCTCAGATTTTAATTCATTTTTCTGCCATTTCTTTTCTAAAAAAATGGCAGAAAGTATTTTTCAGTTTTTTCTTTCAACCGTCCGGTCTGTGGATGACGAGGGCCAGGAGAATAAAACACGAATCCAGTATGAACAGAAGAAAGACGAATCTAACTCCAAACAGCTCCGATGAGACGAAGCTCCGACCGTCGGCTCGGTTAGTTTCATCAGCCGAGAAGCTAAAGCTCAACGTTCACCACGTTTTTATTCTGGAGCCCGACCCGGAGACCGTACTGAACTCAAAGTCCGAATAAAGAGAAGCTGTAAAGTACGCGAGTAGAACAAGATGGCTGCCCTGGTGATGACGTCACTATGGAAACCGAGTCTGGTACCGGAGGGTCCAAAAGGAGCAGACAGGGCCCGGATGTTTGGTTCAGGATTAATAATTTAATGAGGTTACAGATATGCTGCAGTTTCGCACCAACAGAACCAACATCCGGATCAGAACCAACCGATCAGTTGCTGCATTTTTGCTCTGAAACACTGAAAGATGTTCAACCAGTTACAGAACCAGAACCTGAAACTAGACTGGACCTGAACCAAGCTGCTTCTGATGCTGCAGCTCATCCATGAGTCGGCTCGGTTCTGGTTCTGAAGGGGAGAACGGTCCAGAGTCAGAGCTGCTACCACACACACAAACAAACTCCAGGACTCTTTCAAAATAAAAGCTCAACCTGCTAGTCTCCATTGAGCTGCCAGCTGATTGGCTGCAGACGCCTCCATGTTCGGCAGTAGGCGGAGCTCCGGTGGAGGGCTGTGTGTGTGTGTGTGTGTGTGAGAGTGTGTGTTAGGACGGCTTGCTGTAGTCCTCCACCCCGGTGATGGTGGCCTTGCAGAAGAAGCAATCCTTGTTGTTCATCAGATGCTGATTGATGCAGGCTCTGCACACAGAACACAGCAGAATTAGAACCAGAACCAGAGGAACCAGAACCAGAACCAGAGGAACCCAAAAAGGTTGAAAGTGAGGATATAATTAATGGTTATTGGCAGATTTAGTTCACACGACTATCGAGTCTAAAAAAGATCAAATCTAATTTTGACCTTTAGTTAAATCTACTAAATAATAATTCTGAATGGTTCTGAGTGGTTCTGGATGGTTCTGAGTGGTTCTGGGTGGTTCTGTGGACTCACTTGCAGGACTTGTGTGAGCAGGGCCTGAAGACGGCGGAGATGGAGTGGGCGTAGCAGATGGGGCAGAGATCTTCCTCGCTGGTCGGCTGAAACAGACAGAGGCAGAACTTTGAGTGACTCCAGAACCAGAACCGGACCGGATCCTGCTGCAGTCACATGACACCAGTAGGGTCCCTTTCTGTTAAAGGCGTTTTCCTCTCCTGTCGCCCCCTGCTGGTCCAGGGCTGAATGACTGACAGCTGGGATCAATAGGATTGATTGGTTGATCGATTGAAATGATCTCGAGGCGTTTTGAAACAGATCTATAGAAATAAACAGAAAAACAGAACAGTTCTGATTGATCCTGGTCCGGTTCAGTCCGGTTCTTCTGCTGGTGAAGTCTTCGCTCCTCAGGGCGGTTCTGATCCGTTATAAACTGGAGATCTGCTTCTTCCTGCCAGGACGACCAGAACCTCCTGGCTCGGTTCTGTGTGGAACAGAACCCTGAACCGGTTTCTGCTGGAGTCTCAGCGTGGTGCTGGTTCTGCTTGGTCCGGTTCTGCAGGAAGCTGCTTACAGCCTAAAGGTCATGGTAAGGTCACGGAGTGCTGCAGGAAGCGCAGCGTGGCGGAGCGGTGACCTTTACGTCAGACCCGGCGGGTTCCAGAGTCT
>NW_015119370.1:0-3499 GCF_001443285.1 Poecilia latipinna
CACAACATGGACTAACTTTTTATTTACAGTACTTGGTTAAACTGTGATCTTGAAACTGGAGCACCAGATATGCAAAAATCTACCTGCAGACTTTGTTGGCAGACAAAGTCTGCAGGTAGACACTGCAGACTTTGAGACTGCAGTCATCCTGGACGGGGCTGAGCCGGTCTTGTAGTTAGTCATATAATTTAATATACTGAATAAGGATGAATAATATAACTTACAAGATTTTTTTTCATACCAGATTTGATTTTAATCGATTCCTCCCATCCTCAATTTCTATAATAAAATCACAGAAAATACTTTCAAAAAGTGCCTTTATTTCAACCATCTGTTCTGTGAGTTGTATAAGGGAGCATTATGGTCAGGATACAAGAAATTTTAATTGCAAGTATGCAGTCATCGTTACAGCAGAATAAAGATGCAATTTTATAACAATGTCTTAAAATTACAAGATATTTTAATGAGAAATAAAGATTCCGATTGATCTGACGTAACCAGCTCAGTCCATGTGGTTCTGACATTTGTCAGCAATCAAGAGGATTCAGATTTCCACCTCAACTGACCAGGTAAGCATTAAGGTAAAAATAAAAAATAGAGCAAATACTGTAAAGAAAATGGAAAAAGCAACTGATATAAATACTTTCTATATAAAGAAAAACAAAAAACGTTAATAGCAGGAGAAAAGTTAGCAAAATTAGCTCAGCCAATCTCTCCCTCCAGGAAGCCACCAAACAGAAATCCTGTCCAACTCCAACTATAATAAAGATTAAAAAAGAGAAAGAAAACGGAAAGTTAAAATAACAAATAATACCAATTTAATATTCAGATCTAATGCGTTCTGGAATCTATTATTGACATTTCACAAATTTCACAAACCAATTAGAAGGTTTCACAAATGTTTTATTTATTCTGCTGTCAGTACAGAATAATCTAGTTAGGTTTGAAATGTCTAGGTGTTGTTTTTAAAGTACAACTCATTAAAAAAAGCTCAAGATAGTGAAAAATTTAGTGTAATCGCCCTTTAGCTATTTTCCGAATTAGATGCTACATTCGGAAGCTAACTTCAGCTTCGACTGATAGCTGGGGCACAATATAGACATATCTCTATATGTTTATATAGATATATATCTTTATCTATCTATAAAGCAAAGATATGTAGATTGAACACTGCAGAGCTAATCATAACGTTTACATAGCTTGTCCCTGTTAACTACGTACGTGAGACATATGAGGCATCATGGTGAATATAAAAGATTTATTAACTTACCTTGGAAGTTATTGTGAGGTTTAGAAACTTTCTCCAGCTGAACAGAAACAAAACTGAAGTTAGGTAGGTTTTAGTGACTCGGGCGAGTCCCAAGGGTGTTGTTTTAGTTTTGGCTAAAAGCAACCTATAAAACATTTTCCACTTTCTTCTCCCAGAATCAAACTTCATAGCTATTTTACAACCATCAAAGAACTTTAAGGTGACTCATTAACTGAATGTCCACATCTTTTAGATTTTCTTGATGCTAATTATTTTATTAGTAAGGCAATTTTGCAAGGGTCAGTACAGCTTAAATCAGTAACAGAAA
The DNA here is from genome assembly GCF_001443285.1 of Poecilia latipinna. NCBI lineage: Eukaryota > Metazoa > Chordata > Actinopteri > Cyprinodontiformes > Poeciliidae > Poecilia > Poecilia latipinna. Next base: position 1,578 of record NW_015119370.1, read on the forward strand.
TAATCAAATAAGTAAAATCAATAATCTAGCCTATCTTTCCCTAATGCTGACACTCTGAACTAAAAAAAAGGAAACTTTGAGAGAGATGGACGGAGTTTGGCATTTTGAACCCCAGAACTGGCCTGATGATGAAAAAGGTGTTGCAGCAGCAGGAGGCTCCCAGTACAGGAAGAGTACTTCCATAAGTATAAGAGTAAGTGTAAATATTCTTATAATCAAACCAACATCAACCACTGGTTAAGCCAATATTAATTATTGGCTTAATTATAAGTTATCATTATTAATTTAAGTATTTTACTCTGGGCTTTATCCAATTACTCAAAATGTTTAGATTTTATTCTTTAAACCTTTAACGCCCTGAAATGAGCACTCTGAACTATTTTTAATCACTGCAGGCTGGAAACTTCCTCTTTCTTCAGGAAACCTGCTCTTCCTGTTTCATAACTCTCTTTCTGTCTGACTATGATTTTTTATGATTAAATAGAAAAAAGTAGAATTAAAGCAAAGTTTGCAGGACACAATGACACACACAACCAGATTAATTTTATTACCGTCTGACTCTACTGTTGGGTCTTGATATCACCTTTATAATCAGTTTTAAAGATAACTTTATTTATTGTTATTATTAAACTGAAATCTCCAGCATGAGGAAGTGGGATGAGCTCGACTTTTCTCGACAAGCTCGGATGCAACAGAGCTTTTGGGTCAATAGTTTATGTGCTGATGTTGCAAAAAGAATGATGAGGATGAGTGTGTCAACCTTCATCTTATGTCATCACTGGTGATGAATCCAGGAGTCCTGCCGTCTCTTCTTGGGTTCCTTTGTGCTTCCTGCTGCTGCTGCCCTGGTACTAAGCCAGGTGGGCGAACGGTGGAAGCTCCTCTTAGGGAGGAGGTTCTGCAGCCTTGACCTTCCTCAGGGTTTCCAACAGCAGGTGGTTCAGTGCTGAACGGCCTGCAGTGGCTGCTGTGAATCCAGGAAGTGCCCTTTGACCTTTAGACCTTTGTGAGTGGCCAGGAGAACCTGGAAGTGTCCCAACCAAAGCCTGGATTTCCAGTGGCAGTGAGGACAGGAGGGAGAGCAGCTTTCACAGCCTGATGGAGAGAGAGAGAGACTTACAATATTCTAACATGTTATCTTCCATTAGGTTAGTTGTTAGTATCGTTGGATCTTTGCAGATTTCTCCTGCAGAGAAGATTTCTCTGCAGAAATCTTCTCTGCAGATTTCTCTGCAGATTTCTGCAGAGAAATCTGCAGGAGTACCGGGTACTGAACATAGGTGACACTGACGGCTTTGTTTCTACACAACATGCAGCCAATTTGTTTTTGATCGTCCCATTGTCCGTCTGCAGCGCTCCACCAGATTGTGAATGATTAACACAAACTAAACAGTTTGTGAGCTACTGTTGCCTTCCACTCTGCATTCAGCTTCTTTCATCCACACATTCATCATATTTTTCCTTTCTCTAATTTCTTTTTAGTTTTTCTGCCTTTTTTGTTTCTTTGCATTTCTCACCAAGCTATGTTTGCACCTGTTTTCTTCGATTTACATTTCTTCAGATCTCAGACTCCCCTCATCCAAATAGCAGTTGGACTGAAAGTTTAACTCCTTCATCTGGTCGATGCATCCGATCTCCTGTCGCCCTCGACCTCTCCAACTTGCTGGATCCTGTTTGTGGTGAAATTATCTTTAACAGTCTGAGGAAAAACTGTATAAAAACCAGAGAGAATATAAATTCTTTGTCAATATTTATTTGTAGGCTTTCCAGCATTTGGAGTCTCTGCTCACTGAACACAGTCAGGAGAAAGAGCCTCAGGCAAAACACAGCAAACTGTTTATAGGAAACGTTTCATTGAATTCACACAGTTTAACAATCTACTTAGCTACAAAACAGACTGCAAGCATACGCATTTTATTTCA
>NW_015119371.1:0-3497 GCF_001443285.1 Poecilia latipinna
TTAGAAAATATCTCTTCATTCTTTTGGCCAGCTAGTATAGTGCTGTAAGATACTTAAGGGAGTAATCTTGGGTCTATAAGTTGGCAATATTGGCTCAGTTAAATATGTTTTCCCCTCTGACAAATAGCTGCAGCTTCATTATTGCATGCATGACCTAATTTCCACAGTCTTCTCTGGATCTCAGCTGCTGCTCAGGGTCAAGCAGTGGGTCAGCTATTGTATCTCCCTCAGCATACTAGGTTCACCATGTCACATACTTGAAACAAAATGGCAGCCACGCTTAGATTTATCATAATGCAAACTGCAAAAGTCAACAGTAGAAAGATTTTGGGGGGTGTATCAGGGGAATAAAGAAACATTAATGCAACTGCATGAACTTCAGCACTACTGACAAACTGCACTTCCTCTCAAAGTGATCAGATTGAATAGTTCTGAGAGGGGATAAAATGCAAATAAATAAGAGCTGAAAACTACACAATAAAGTCACAAGTGAGAGTCATTAAAGTTTAATTGGGAAATAAAATGCAAATACCACATCTCTGAATTCACTTTTGTATCATATCTTATAAAAACAGGTTAAGTGCTGGATAATAATTGAACATTAACTCCATCAATTAAAAACAAGAGACACAACTGATTAATTTATAGTCACAGTGTTTACCAGTGTTGAGAACCTCCATCTTTCTCTAACTTTATCAAAAACACATTAATTGTTTGAATCAGATTACCTCTCCCTAATTCCACTGAGGTCCATTAATTGAACTTATTTTATTTAAAAATGCTTTGTTAATCACGGTCAACAATTTCACTTCAGTTAATGAGCAACAAAATTGTTTCTATATGCAAACAGCTGTTGATTTGAATACTAAGCAAAGAACAGAGGACTCCCTTTGTTACTTTTGCTTGCACTCATCATGCTAAACTAACAGCGTGCAGGGAAAAAAACTAACGGGGGAGGCATCAACTTCCTCATAATACTCCACAAAAAAACAAACTCAGCGTTATTTTTTAACGACTGGAAAGAAAGATTAATTTAGCTCTGCTATCGAGAATGAGTTGGAAAGGTCTGTGCATTCACTCGGTGATTTATGCTCGACAGCAGCCCAGAAACTGAAACTGAGTGTTGTTTGACTTAAAGGCACTTCACCTTTGAATATTGGGTGGTGGTAATGCAATTTTACAGTTGACCACTTGTTCACAGTGCTTCTATGCATATGTTTTATTCACAAACAGAAAATAAAAAAAAATTAAAAAACAATTGCTGTGACAGTGACTAATTATTTTGAACAGAATTGTCCCAGAATCATGACTGCAGTAATATTTCAAGGAAAGCAAACTTATTTTATCTTGTATCTAGTCTCTTGTTCTGTCAAGATAAATGTCATGGTAGCTTGAGAAAACCAGCAATTTTTCTTTGAGATGACAATTTAGATTGTGATAATGAGTAGTTTTTCTGCTACACGCAATTTCACAGTTTAGTGTTGCTGCCATCTTGACTCCTGGGGGGATCTTTAGCAGTCCATTCATCCATGCACCAAGATTTTCATCTTGATTTAGGAACTTGTGCTATCAGTGGCAGCTTGTGCTTAGTGGGTACCTGGGCGAGTCATTTCAGTCAACACAGATGACATCCTCCTCTATGAATTTGCTTCAAATTCAAATGTTTGCTTACAATAAAGTTACTATGCTTTAAATGTATTCTAATGACTCTTAAGCAATAAATGCCAAAGCAAAGTTTTATAATTTAACTTTGGTCAGACATTTTGGGCTTTTACAATTACTTATATAACTTATGAAGTTGTACAGGTAACTTAATCAGAGCTGAGGAAAATCACATGTGAGATACCACAAAGCTCCAGCTTGGGGTCCCTCTTATTTGATATATTCATGCTCCTGCAATCTATAACAACTAATGCAATTAGTTACCATAACTACATAGATGACACACAGCTCTACATTAAATCCCATCCAAAACCATTAAAGTACTGAACAAATGCATAGAACAAATCAAAGTGGGTGTGTGCCATGACTTTGTTCAGTTGAATAGAAACTAATTATTTTTGGTAACTAAAGAGGATTGATCCAGAGTCAGCACACAACTTCAACTACTACAGCAAGAATTTACTCATCATACATGTGATTGACCATAACAATAAAGAACAACTCCAAACGAAAAGGAAAATCAGATTAGTTGAATTTACCTGCATGTCAACAACCCTTTTATCACTGAATGTCAACACGTAGATCATTGCTTGGCCGCCGACATAAAGCGTGTCACTTCCTTCCTGGTGGTACATGCTGATGTAGTTCTCAGGCTTGTTGAAGTGGAACCTGGGGGGTTCTGAGTGGGAGAATGAAAATAATTTTAGTAAAATATGCAATGTTGTGACAAATCTTAAGCAATGCGAGTAAAACATGATGCATCAAACTGAACATGTTTTAATAAAATAACAGATTATGCTGCCAGCAGATGAGCCCAGAAATCTACAGATGTTGTGTTTATAAGAATACATATATTTTTTATTTGTTTGGTTTCTCAGTTAAGAAATTGTGATATTTTTTTTTTATGTATTTTACGAATTTTAAGCAAAGCTGTAGTACTACTGGTGGTACACCTGGTACTAAGACATTATCATTTTAAAACTACCTGGCTCATATCTAATGAAGTTGTGAGTAACTTCTGCCTGAAACATTTGAGCTGGCTAAGAGCTGTGATTCCAAATTGCATGACAGATGTGGGTGTCAAATTGTGGGTCTCATGTCCTGTCAATGAGACTAAACCTTCCTGAAGAGTGTCTACATGTAAAACTTCTGACCTGCATTGTAATTACAACTACAATGACAATGCAGGAACTATAAAGAGGACACAATGCTGGCTTCTGTTCAAAATCAGTTAAAAACAACTTTCAAATCACAGGAAATTAATCATTGACCACAAAATAGATTTTCAACACAATAACAAAAGATTAAAGCATGAAGCACAAATGGATTTTCTCAAAAGTATAATAAAAAAATTATCCAGATTTAGCCAGCCTAAGCTGCTCTTGCAGGTAAATCAGAGTCCTGAAGTACTCATTGCAAAGCGCCCAACCCCAAGCTTTTATGTTTTTCATTTAATCTCCTATTAATATATGGAACCAGCTGAGTATTTCCTGGCAACCAACCAGCCACATTTACAGGAATATTAGTTCCAACATCACTGCCCTTTCTGGTTTCTCATCAAGCCACAACCCAGTCAACTAGAGAAGTTGGGTGCTAGAGGAAAAGGGCATGTAGTGGGAGCATAAATATCACTGAAAGAAATCATGTGGGCAAATCCTATCACATATTCTCTGTCACCGAAGACACCTCCAGAAGGCTTCAAAGTACATTTGAGCATCTCTGAATCACACTTACCTACACTGCAACTGTGCCTTCACTTAGAAATAGATTGAAATCACATATGAAATATATGAGTAGCTATGTAAATAATTATATCTTCAGAGAGATTTTGCCAC
>NW_015119372.1:0-3494 GCF_001443285.1 Poecilia latipinna
TGAGGTTCTTAATTCTACAGACCAGATAAGTTTCTGCAGCACAGTAAAACAGCAGTTTGTCAAATTTGACCCCCTCATGCCACATTACTTTGGATCAATGCAGATGGATCTTGATGCATTGCACACAGTGTTAATGCCTACTTGAATATCGAAACCTCGTGACCTTCCAAATGAAATTGTAACACAAGAACTACAGAGGAAGGATTCCAGTTGCATAAAAAAATGACTAAATTAGTAGCAAAAGTAATTTAATATGTGTTCCATACTGCTCAGAGCAAGAGGAAGACACAGACTGCACTGTCTCCCTTTCATTTCCCCTCCTGATCCTTCTGTATCTCTCATGATGAATGAGGGGATGTGCTGTAAATCTGGGATGGTAGAACACACACACACGCACACACACACACATGCACGCACACACACACACACACACACATATACAGGCAGGCGGGTGGTGAATCTGGGCTGGTTGGTTCTTTTATAAATGAGCTCTGCTGTGGTGGGATGGCTGCATTGATGACGATGCAGAATGCCATGACATGCAGACACACACACCACTTCAGAGCTGAACACACACACATGCACACACATGCACACAAACACCTCTGGTGACACGTGAAAACATGTTTGAGTCGAAGTTCCTGGAACCACTTGGCCAACCACTAGTTGTACAAATGAAAGTTGAGATTTAATAAAATAGGCATCAAAATTTGAAAACAAAAGAAAAAAGTTAACAGAACATACTCAGAAATAATTCAGTTCATCTCCTTGCTGTGTTTTGATTGATGAATCAATGCATTTACATGAACCATTCACACAAGCACCCATCCTCTATCTAACTACTTATCATATGTAAACATTCAACATTCTGTCTCTCCATCAGTAAGCAGTGACCCAGCGTTAATATCTTCCAGTGAAAAATACCCTAACTGCTGAGGTAGCACTTCCTTCTCATCTCCCAATGATTAGAGAACATATTTAAAACAGGAGACATTACATCTTAGAGTTAGGTATGTAATGGTTAGGTGTTAGGGTGAGGGTTAGGTTGTAGAAATGAGCCTAAGTTTCTTTGAGGGAAAGTCCCATCAAAGATAGCCTGACAAACATATCACAAACATGTGCGTGTGTGTAGATGTTTTTGTCTTGTACGTCCCAGTGTTAACTTTGTGATGGTCTTATCTGTATCAATGCTGGTGGATCCACAGGATACTGGCAGTTTCATCAACATTTTATTTCTTTTTTAGGTTTTAATGACCTTTATGATTGTTCATGAAGATGGACAGACAAGTCAGATATGATGAGTCAGACACAGAAGATGGATCAGCAGAGGGGCCTTATACATCAGGGAAAATAAGTATTGAATCCATTACAATGCTTCATAGTAAACATATCTCTAAAGGTGCTACTGGTATTAATTCTTCACCAGGTGTTGGTAACCACTCAAGTAATCCATGCATAGAAAGAAACTACAACAAATAACTTTAGAAATTAATTTAAATGTAATGATGTAACATTAGACAACAGATTTGTAACATGCAAAATGCTTGTTAGGAGTTTTGAGAAACATTTGGCTGCTGTAACGCTAAAAAAGATTTTTCCATTGATCATTGAGAATAGCAATAATTTTTGACAAGCAATATATTTTATGAAATTTGTAAAAGGGAGTTTTTTTTTTTTTTTTTTTTCAAAATGTATATATACTTTTATCTTCCGAGACATCTAATTTCTTACTAGATAAAAACTTTTTGGTTGAATTAAAATAATTTCAAATCAAACTCCAGGGAAGTTGAAATGCAGCATAAGACCAATGCATGTAGTAAATTATGAATGCATATTAATGATTACTTAAACTTTGAGATGTTCATCCTGCATAGGTTACACAAGTTGGCAAATATGAATTGTTTTGGCTCGCCAACAAGCTTGTTGTTAATGCTTTGCAGCACTTGTGTGACTTCAGAACCTCAGCAAAGAAGTCATAAACAGGACGCAGTCCAAAGCACAACTCTTATCTAGATCAATAATCTGGGGGGAGGCAGACCATCCATTTATGAGGCCGGAGCACAAAGCCCCAGAGTAAAAAATATTGCCAGCAGTGCTCCACGCCGTGATGCATAAAGGGATAATCCAGGACACTGGCCAGAAAAAGTTGCAGGAAACAGCGACCCAAGGCCCTGCAGAGATCGATCAGAGGCTAGCATCAAAGGAATCAAACACTCACACAGAGACGTTCCTTCATTTTACGAGTGAAAATATTCAAACACAGACAGAAATAGTTATGTTGGACATCATATGACCATATATTAGACTAGAAAACATCAATCAAGTGGAATAATATGAGCCCATCCACCTGGATGGGATCAGAAGGGCATTTAGAATATTCTACTCGAACTGAAATCTTCACCAGTAAAAGACATTTGAAGCAGCGTTCAGCTTCTATGTGCCTCAAATCTGGAACAAACTTCAAGAAAATTCCAAAACAGCTATAACACAGTTCCTTTGAATTAAAGCTAAAAACCCATGGTTAGAGTTACTTTTGATCCATAATAAATGGACCAATGACCAACATATTTGATTTGTATTGATGATTTTAATCATGGCACTCAACAAAATGTAATGTTTGTTACTGGTTTCACAATCTGTAACTGAATGATGATTTTATGATGTAAAACATCTTGAACTAACTTGTAGAAATATACTGTACAAATAAACTAGATTAATTGATCGATTGGCCAGGATTCCCAGAAGTACATATTAAAAGTATTTTACTTTAGCTTCAGTCTGTTCAGAAATTATAGAAAAATAAAGTAAGATCTACATTGGCCTCTGAGATGTTGGTACAGTGATGCATCATGTTTCTTTATTTTTGCTGGAGTCTGCAAACATTTGAGTTTAATAAGCAAAGATAATTAGGAAACAAGTTGGCAAAATTCTGAATGCATTCATTTCAATTAAATAATTACAGAAAAACATAAAAGAAAATAGAGAAGTGTCTCTAATGCCTGGCAAACTGATTACTTTAATGTCCACATCTCAACCCAATGGCAATTCACCTGTTTGCCAGTGTTGCTGGTCTTGAGCAAGATACTCCACCAGCCTTACCTGAAGGTGGAACCAGTGGGCCTTGTGGCCCTGTGGCCCTGCTGCAAGGCACCATCACTGTGGCTACAATGTACCTCCCCACCATCAGCATATGAATGTATGAGTGAATGAATGACTGAATGTAGTGTGAAGGAGTTCTCTGTACTTGTTGAAGGCCAAGTTTGAGATGCACAAGGTGTATGAAGTACCAGATCTCAGTTTGCTGATGTAGCAGAATGAAGGTAGACGTTGACAGAGAAATTTGTTTCCTAATTTCACAAAAAATTCAATGAAACTGATTGGTAGGTCATCTGACAGCTGATCCTAAACAGCAACGGAAATGAAAATGTTAGATGTGTCCCTCAAGGTTTGTCCCAGTGTATTATCAGCCTGGCAGGCTACCAGGCTTTACTTGC
>NW_015119373.1:0-3492 GCF_001443285.1 Poecilia latipinna
TTTTCGGGGGGAGGGGTTTTGTTCAAGTGTTTCGTTTTTTCCCCAGGCTTTTTTTTTTTAGTAAAAAAAAAAAAAAAAAAAAAAAAAAGGTTTACATTAGAAAAGACAAAAATGATTCACTTCTCCAGAACAGAGGGGAATATAGTGTTGATTACAGGAGATAGAGCTAGAGTCAGACTCCTCTAAATAAGGCTTGGAACACTGTGAATGAGGGGAAAAAAAAAAAAAAAATCAGGCTGCAGAGATAAATCATTTAGAAATTCCATGCTACAAAAATGTGAGGTGGAAGAGAAGTTAAAGCAGACCTGTAAAATAAAGGCATGTTCTTCTGTAAACAGAATTCTTAGAATCGTCCTGAAATGCTCTTGTTATGACCTAGTCATACCAATTACAAACATCCAACCCTGATGTTTACAGGACATGAACATTACATTGTCGTTTTTTTTTTTTTTTTTTTGCTGCCAGAATTCAACTACAAAACATTCTGGAGCAAACTGCAGCAAAATCAGACCCTCAACATCTGAAAAGAACAAACCTTAACAATGTACAGAGTAGGAAAACCAAAATTATGTTACAAAAAGGCAAATCTTGTTACAAAACTGGATTTCTCTGATTGTCTCTTTAATTACATAAATGAAAAAAAAATAATTTGTCCACAATTGTCTTGCGAAAAGGGGCACAAATCTGTGTTCTTTGCCATTTCAGTAAACTTTTAGTTCATCTTATAAAACAAACTGATGAAAAGAAAAAAAACATTATTTTGATAAAATATTTGACTCTCCATCAACATTTTTTTGATATGATTTTTTTAAAGATGGAACTTAAAGATAAGAAATCAATCTTATCTCTTTTAAAGAGCTTCAGATAGTGTGGTATTAGGTAATTATATCTATATAAAGTTAAACAAAACCTAGATGACATAAAAACAAAACAGACTCTCATCATTTCACAAGTAAGGATGAATAATTGCCACAGACATAGATGGGTCTGATCTTTTATACAGCAAATAACTAGTTATGGATTCCTAAAAGCTGTCCTAAAATTTGTTCACAAATTTTCAGGAGGAAGACATAACACTCATATTTGGATCTGATTGCAAGCCTGGAATGCTCACAATCTGAGAACAGTATCTAAACCAGCTGCCAAACTGGAGGCTACAAATCTATTGCCAACTTCATCTAGTAAAAACAACAGAACCAGCTCGATTTCCATTCATCCTCAAACCCTGACTTGAAGAATACATAAGAAAAGTTAGCATGCACCTTTCGAACACATACCTGTATCTAATTAGGTAAATTTGAAGAGAAAATCTAAAGTTGAATTTGTTTGATATTTTCTTAAAAGGTTCCACGGTTAGTTGTAACAATAGACTTTATTTGAGAAATATATATTTAGATGTAAAAACAATACAGTAATAATACCGAAGGTTATTTAGTTGTTATACATTTTAAGAAAATATTGTCACAGGAACATCGCCATGTTATTCACACTGCAATGCATTCTGGGTAAATGATTTGTAGTGGTCCAACTGCCTCCCTCCAGCCAAATCAGTGATGCATAACATTATTAAGCCTTTTCGATTTGAATCAAGCTCTTTGAAATTGACCGGAATGTAGAAATCACAGGAGGTGATGATGATGAGGGGGACCAAATGGAGGAAGAGGACAGAGTTGGTCGTAGGAACTTGCTGCAGCTGCTGCCTTCAGTTTCGTAAATGAAACAATGAATGACCGTGTACCTCTGGTCGGACTGTGTGATCCGGTAAGTAATCTGTAGCTCTGTGTCAGTTCGGCAGCAGCTGTTTAGGGTTACTTTGGTCCAGTCGGATCGGTGGTGTCAGTACCATATACGGTATAGCTCCTGTTAGCATCTCAAAGAGTCTTTGTCAGTTTTGCTGGTACAATAAATCTAGAGGGCACAGATTAAGTCCTTCGGTAGTTGTTTTCCGCTCCGTCTCTCGCACTGCACTCTTCTTTCTTTCATGTGAGGAAATTATCCGGATTCGCCTCACTTTTTCCTTTCTTTTCTTTTTTTTTTTTTAATTGCAGCCAATGGTGCAATTAAAAATGCACCATTGGCACCATATATTATATATAAATATATTAAAAATGGTGACACATTGTGGAATTGTCTAAATTGACACCAGGCAAACATGATATGATAAACTACTAAGATAGAGTTAGCCTTCCTATGTTTACTCTGTAGATTCCAGTACAGAATGGAACGTTATGCATCATCAACCCATCGGTGAAAAAATGGCGACCTCTATGGGTGAAAAATATAACAAAAGATACACATTTGTGGAGTAATTATGAGTTTTGGCGTACCACAAACAGCATTTTTTTTTAGTTAATACTGAAATTACAACGGGTTCAACCAGTCATGGATCCCTTTAAAAACGTGATGATGTTTTGTAATGTCTGGTTTTCCATTTAGTTACTCTTAACTAAACACCAGGTAAATAAAATTATTTGACTATTTTGTTGTGCTTGTTAGGAGTTGTTTTGTTGGCTTACTGTACGGAAGCAAACCAACAGAAAGAACTCTCTTTTTGATAGACGGTGAGCAAGTATGAGAGGGACAAAGCGATAGAGAAGAAAATGCTGCAGTAAAGCTGTTCCTGAAGGTCTGTAGGATGTGAATTACACAATTGTATTTATTTAAAAAATAGAAAGAAATTAATAATGAACACAATAGATGCTTTAATTAGTCTGATTCCCTATCAACCTTTCTTATGTATATATAAGAATCTGTAATTCTGTTTAAGTAGCTTCTGTTTAGACATTGCATTTTCATTTGATGGAATCAAAACGCTATTGATCAGTGCCCCAAACCTATGAGGACACATGAGCTAACAGGGCATTTTAGCAGGTTTCCTATAATTGTATCTTGAAAATTAGAGTAGCAAAGACATTTTATTTTTCTAGTATCGTAAAGACTGAACTGAATGTACTTAGTGAATTATACAGTCACATTACTCAAAGTTTTGTATATTTCAAGTGTTAATTAATTTGTAAATGAAGAGATCCAGAGGAAGATTCGAGAGGCACAGGACCCAATCTGCTTGGTATTAAGTATAAAGTTTCTATAGGAAATGATGATTTGGGGAGCATTAAGACAGAAAATACTTCATACCTTCATATGTGCTTTAATAGCCACATGTTCACTGTACTAAATTCCCCAGCAAACTGACCTGAACCCCAAAAATAATCTACGTGGTATTGCGAAGAGGAAGATGAAAGGCACCAAATCTGAAAATGTAAGTGAGCTATTAAAGCAACCTGGACTTCTTCGACACTTCAGGAGTCCCAGAGGCTGATGCACTACAGTAATTCATGCAAATCCAACCCTGTCCAAGTATTGAATGTCTGTATTGTGCAGTACATTTATATACATTTCAGTAGGTCGGAATGTCTGTGTAAAAAAAAAAAAAAAAAAAAAATTATATATATTTATATAAAATTATATATATTTATATATAATTTTTTTTTT
>NW_015119374.1:0-3486 GCF_001443285.1 Poecilia latipinna
AAAAATAAAAAAATATATATATATATATATATATATATATAAAATTTTTTTTTTTTTTTTTTTTTTACACAGACATTCCGACCTACTGAAATGTATATAAATGTACTGCACAATACAGACATTCAATACTTGGACAGGGTTGGATTTGCATGAATTACTGTAGTGCATCAGCCTCTGGGACTCCTGAAGTGTCGAAGAAGTCCAGGTTGCTTTAATAGCTCACTTACATTTTCAGATTTGGTGCCTTTCATCTTCCTCTTCGCAATACCACGTAGATTATTTTTGGGGTTCAGGTCAGTTTGCTGGGGAATTTAGTACAGTGAACATGTGGCTATTAAAGCACATATGAAGGTATGAAGTATTTTCTGTCTTAATGCTCCCCAAATCATCATTTCCTATAGAAACTTTATACTTAATACCAAGCAGATTGGGTCCTGTGCCTCTCGAATCTTCCTCTGGATCTCTTCATTTACAAATTAATTAACACTTGAAATATACAAAACTTTGAGTAATGTGACTGTATAATTCACTAAGTACATTCAGTTCAGTCTTTACGATACTAGAAAAATAAAATGTCTTTGCTACTCTAATTTTCAAGATACAATTATAGGAAACCTGCTAAAATGCCCTGTTAGCTCATGTGTCCTCATAGGTTTGGGGCACTGATCAATAGCGTTTTGATTCCATCAAATGAAAATGCAATGTCTAAACAGAAGCTACTTAAACAGAATTACAGATTCTTATATATACATAAGAAAGGTTGATAGGGAATCAGACTAATTAAAGCATCTATTGTGTTCATTATTAATTTCTTTCTATTTTTTAAATAAATACAATTGTGTAATTCACATCCTACAGACCTTCAGGAACAGCTTTACTGCAGCATTTTCTTCTCTATCGCTTTGTCCCTCTCATACTTGCTCACCGTCTATCAAAAAGAGAGTTCTTTCTGTTGGTTTGCTTCCGTACAGTAAGCCAACAAAACAACTCCTAACAAGCACAACAAAATAGTCAAATAATTTTATTTACCTGGTGTTTAGTTAAGAGTAACTAAATGGAAAACCAGACATTACAAAACATCATCACGTTTTTAAAGGGATCCATGACTGGTTGAACCCGTTGTAATTTCAGTATTAACTAAAAAAAAATGCTGTTTGTGGTACGCCAAAACTCATAATTACTCCACAAATGTGTATCTTTTGTTATATTTTTCACCCATAGAGGTCGCCATTTTTTCACCGATGGGTTGATGATGCATAACGTTCCATTCTGTACTGGAATCTACAGAGTAAACATAGGAAGGCTAACTCTATCTTAGTAGTTTATCATATCATGTTTGCCTGGTGTCAATTTAGACAATTCCACAATGTGTCACCATTTTTAATATATTTATATATAATATATGGTGCCAATGGTGCATTTTTAATTGCACCATTGGCTGCAATTAAAAAAAAAAAAAGAAAAGAAAGGAAAAAGTGAGGCGAATCCGGATAATTTCCTCACATGAAAGAAAGAAGAGTGCAGTGCGAGAGACGGAGCGGAAAACAACTACCGAAGGACTTAATCTGTGCCCTCTAGATTTATTGTACCAGCAAAACTGACAAAGACTCTTTGAGATGCTAACAGGAGCTATACCGTATATGGTACTGACACCACCGATCCGACTGGACCAAAGTAACCCTAAACAGCTGCTGCCGAACTGACACAGAGCTACAGATTACTTACCGGATCACACAGTCCGACCAGAGGTACACGGTCATTCATTGTTTCATTTACGAAACTGAAGGCAGCAGCTGCAGCAAGTTCCTACGACCAACTCTGTCCTCTTCCTCCATTTGGTCCCCCTCATCATCATCACCTCCTGTGATTTCTACATTCCGGTCAATTTCAAAGAGCTTGATTCAAATCGAAAAGGCTTAATAATGTTATGCATCACTGATTTGGCTGGAGGGAGGCAGTTGGACCACTACAAATCATTTACCCAGAATGCATTGCAGTGTGAATAACATGGCGATGTTCCTGTGACAATATTTTCTTAAAATGTATAACAACTAAATAACCTTCGGTATTATTACTGTATTGTTTTTACATCTAAATATATATTTCTCAAATAAAGTCTATTGTTACAACTAACCGTGGAACCTTTTAAGAAAATATCAAACAAATTCAACTTTAGATTTTCTCTTCAAATTTACCTAATTAGATACAGGTATGTGTTCGAAAGGTGCATGCTAACTTTTCTTATGTATTCTTCAAGTCAGGGTTTGAGGATGAATGGAAATCGAGCTGGTTCTGTTGTTTTTACTAGATGAAGTTGGCAATAGATTTGTAGCCTCCAGTTTGGCAGCTGGTTTAGATACTGTTCTCAGATTGTGAGCATTCCAGGCTTGCAATCAGATCCAAATATGAGTGTTATGTCTTCCTCCTGAAAATTTGTGAACAAATTTTAGGACAGCTTTTAGGAATCCATAACTAGTTATTTGCTGTATAAAAGATCAGACCCATCTATGTCTGTGGCAATTATTCATCCTTACTTGTGAAATGATGAGAGTCTGTTTTGTTTTTATGTCATCTAGGTTTTGTTTAACTTTATATAGATATAATTACCTAATACCACACTATCTGAAGCTCTTTAAAAGAGATAAGATTGATTTCTTATCTTTAAGTTCCATCTTTAAAAAAATCATATCAAAAAAATGTTGATGGAGAGTCAAATATTTTATCAAAATAATGTTTTTTTTCTTTTCATCAGTTTGTTTTATAAGATGAACTAAAAGTTTACTGAAATGGCAAAGAACACAGATTTGTGCCCCTTTTCGCAAGACAATTGTGGACAAATTATTTTTTTTTCATTTATGTAATTAAAGAGACAATCAGAGAAATCCAGTTTTGTAACAAGATTTGCCTTTTTGTAACATAATTTTGGTTTTCCTACTCTGTACATTGTTAAGGTTTGTTCTTTTCAGATGTTGAGGGTCTGATTTTGCTGCAGTTTGCTCCAGAATGTTTTGTAGTTGAATTCTGGCAGCAAAAAAAAAAAAAAAAAAACGACAATGTAATGTTCATGTCCTGTAAACATCAGGGTTGGATGTTTGTAATTGGTATGACTAGGTCATAACAAGAGCATTTCAGGACGATTCTAAGAATTCTGTTTACAGAAGAACATGCCTTTATTTTACAGGTCTGCTTTAACTTCTCTTCCACCTCACATTTTTGTAGCATGGAATTTCTAAATGATTTATCTCTGCAGCCTGATTTTTTTTTTTTTTTTCCCCTCATTCACAGTGTTCCAAGCCTTATTTAGAGGAGTCTGACTCTAGCTCTATCTCCTGTAATCAACACTATATTCACCTCTGTTCTGGAGAAGTGAATCATTTTTGTCTTTTCTAATGTAAACCTTTTTTTTTTTTTTTTTTTTTTTTTTACTAAAAAAAAAAAGCCTGGGGAAAAAACGAAACACTTGAACAAAACCCCTCCCCCCGAAAA
>NW_015119375.1:0-3486 GCF_001443285.1 Poecilia latipinna
GTCTTGTGATTTCTGGTAACCATTCAGAGCTAATTTCTTTTTTTGTTTTCCCCGCAGTCAGCTCCTCTGTTATCCTGGGGTTCGAGTGGCTACTCGCACATAACCCACAGATAAATTGGAGAAAGGCTTCTATTGAGTCATGGTCCAGTGAGTGCCATGCAACCTGTCTCCACTCTGCCGTCCCTCCGACTTCTATAACAGCAGAGCAGCATGAGGCCAATCCCCCTGACCTTTCATCTGTTCTCCTCGAATATAAGGATCTGGCTGCGGTCTTCAGTAAGAGCAAAGCACTCTCTCTACCCCCCCACCGCCCCTATGATTGTGCCATTGATCTGCTGCCCGGAGCCCCACTACCTAACAGCCGACTTTATAATATCTCCCGTCCAGAGCGTCAGACAATGGAGAAATGCATTAATGACTCGTTAGCAGCAGGCATTATACGCACTTCATCGTCACCCCTTGGGGCAGGGTTCTTCTTCATGGGGAAGAAGGATGGGTCCTTGAGGCCGTGTATTGACTACAGGGGGTTGAACCAGATCACCATTAAAAATAAATATCCTTTACCTCTTCTTTCCTCAGCCTTTGACCCCGTCCAAGAAGCCACCATTTTCTCCAAACTCTATCTCCGCAACGCCTATCACCTCCTTCGCATTCACGAGGGAGATGAGTGGAAGACGGCATTCAAGACACCAATGGGACACTATGAATATTTAGTTAGGCCGTTTGGCTTATCTAATGCACCTGCCTTTTTCCAAGCCCTTGTAAATGATGTTCTCAGAGACTTCATTAATGCGTTTGTCTTCGTTTATCTAGACGACATACTGATTTATTCCAAGTCCCTGGAGGAACACAAGATACATGTCCGGAAGGTTCTCCAACGTCTTTTGGAGAACAAACTGTACGTAAAAGCAGAGGTGTGAGTTCCACTGATCATCCGTTACCTTCTGGGCTAAATCCTTGAGCGGGCAGGTAAGACCCTCAGGGACAAGATCAGAGCTGTGTTGGACTGGCCTAGGCCCGAGACCCGAAAACAGTTGCAGCGGTTCCTGGGTTTTGCCAACTTTTACCACTGTTTCATACGGAATTATAGCCAGACAGCTTTACCTCTAACCGCGCTCACATCCACAAAGTCAAGTTTTACCTGGACCCCACAAGCAGAGGAAGCCTTCAACCGACTCAAGAACCTGTTTGCTAACGCCCCTGTACTAGTCCAGCCCGATACCACTAAACAGTTCATCCTCGAGGTCGATGCTTCAGACTCTGGAGTGGGGGCTGTGCTGTCTCAAGTCTCTGAAAAAGATAATAAGACTCACCCCTGTGCATTTTTCTCTCGCAGACTTTCACCAGCTGAACGCAACTATGACGTGGGGGACAGAGAGTTACTGGCTATTAAGCTCGCTCTAGAGGAATGGCGACACTGGCTAGAGGGAGCTGAGCATCCCATAGTAGTTTGGACTGACCACAAGAACCTGTCTTACCTTCAGTCAGCTAAATGCTCCAACCCTCGACAGTCTCGATGGTCATTCTTTTCACGATTCAACCTGTCCATTTCTTACCGTCCAGGTTCTAAGAATGTCAAGCCTGACGCCCTCTCAAGACTGCATGCACCTGATGACTCCGAGAAGGAACTTGCTCCACTGCTTCCTGCACGGTGGGGAGTGGTTACCTGGGAGGTTGAAGACCTCATCCGTCAAGCCCAGTTAACCGAGCCTGTCCCTGAGTCATGTCCACAGGGAAAGACGTACGTTCCTGCCTCCGCTCGATCCCACTTCCTGCAGTGGATACATTCCTCCAAGTTTTCTGGACATCCAGGTATCAGTCAAACTATTGGGTTGGTTAACCGAAGGTTCTGGTGGCCATCAGTTCATAGAGATGTCATAGAGTTTGTGTTAGCATGTCCAGTCTGTTCCAGGAACAAGTCCTCCCATCAGCCACCTACAGGATTACTCCAGCCATTACCCATCCCCAAGAGACCCTGGTCTCACATCGCTATTGACTTTGTCACTGGATTACCTCCATCGAAGGGTATGACCATCGTTGACCGCTTCTCCAAGTCTTGTCATTTTGTTCCCCTTCGCAAACTTCCCACTGCCGCTCAAACTGCCATGCTTCTCATTAAACATGTTTTTAAGTTCTCAGGAGATTCTTTCCGATCGGGTTCCTCAGTTTATCTCCCAAGTTTGGCGACAGTTTTGTTCCGCCCTAGAGGCGAAGGTGTCATTAACCTATGGTTACCATCCTTGCTAAGATGGTAACCATTGTGGCCTGTTTTCTGTGTGTCAAAAAGATACAAGCGTTCCCGTCTGGATTTCCCTTGTGTTTCCTGATGACGCCATTGGTGTTACCAATTGGTTGCCTTCCCTCGTGCACTCACCTCCCTGGTCCCTTCCCGTGGATTCCCTGCGTCTCGCCACAGGCTGGGCCTGCCGGCGCTTCATGCCCCGGGAATTAGCCATTGGGAACCCCGCTCAGATGTCAGCTCGCTCCCCTCACCAGCTACAAGGCTTACCTGCTCGCTCTCCAACGGTAACCCATTTCTCCAGCTGCTGCCACCGACAAGACCTAACTCCACCTTCAAGTAAGCACTCTCTGAAAGACTCTCAGAATTATTTCCTTGGATCTGTCCTGTATTTCACGCCGCTTTTCTCATCAACAGTCCAACGACCGGTTTCCCTCCGCTCCCAGGTTCCAGGACTGTTTCCCCTGACTCCCACCACCTTTCCCCAAATAAATATTATTGTCGTTTTCATATCGCTTCTCTTAGTGTGTTCTTGCATGTGGGTAACCCGGCTAGAACCCAACATGACACTCAGGTTTTTGTGGCCTGTTTTCTGTGTGTCCTGGAAAGATCTCAACCAGTCCCAACCAGGTTTCATGACACCTTCTAAGGAAATATTTTTATTGGTAATGGAATTAGTTAACCATGTCTCAGTCAAAACTAACGGCCAGACGGAGAGGTTGAATCGGGAGCTGGAGGCCATGCTGCGTTGCCTGACTGCATCTAAACCTGGAGACTGGGCTCAATATCTACCATGGGTAGAATATGCACACAACAGTCACATTTCAGCAGCTACAGGTTTTTCCCCGTTTGAGGTCTCCCTTGGCTACCAACCCCCTCTCCTGCCATCCGATGAGAAGGACATATCTGTCACTTCAGTACAGCATCACATTTGCCGTTGTAAAAAGATCTGGTCAGAAACCATCACTGCACTTAACACAACCGCTCAGAACAAGAAACAGGCTGACTGGAAAAGAACCTCTGCGCCCGCTTACTTGGTCAGTCAGAAGGTCTGGTTGTCTACCAGGGACATACCCCTCAAGTCCATGTCCAAGAAATTGTCTCCCAGGTTTATTGGCCCGTTTGAGATGGTTTCAGTCATCAGTCCGGCAGCTGTACGCCTTTGTCTTCCTCCCTCCCTACATGTTCATGCTACTTTCCATGTCTCGCAGATTAAACCTGTCCTGTCCAGTGATCTTTGCCCTCCG
>NW_015119376.1:0-3484 GCF_001443285.1 Poecilia latipinna
ACTCACACCTGATCATCATCACCCTGATCTCCAGCTACTGCCATATAAGGACAGATCTTCCTCCTGCACAGTGTCAGATTGTTGTGAAACCCTCAGCGGTAACACCTTCAGGCCTGCTGTAGCTACTTAAGCGATTTGCCTGGTTACTAACCTGTCTGTCTCTTCCCTTCTGTCCAGTTGGCCCTTCCTGTCCCTGATCCTGACCTACTTCACTAGATTTGGACCTCCTGGCTTTGACCCCCTGTCTGTCTGACCCTGAGATCAGGAACCGCTCGACCCGGATTTGGATTCCCTGGCTCTCACCCTGGCCTGTTTGTGAAAAAGCTGATCCCGTATTTACTGCTCAGTCCCTGCATCCATCATCGTAGATTGTGTCAGTGTAGCTCTGATTTTGGTCTCATAGTGCTGATGGACATTATACTCTTTCATCACAGCAACATCTTCATTGCAAATCAAACGGACACACTTTCTGTTGATTTCTTTGAAAAAAATACTCATTTTCCCACCGTGTTTGAAATCTCCTACACTCACTTGCTATTTTGCGTTTCTTCGGTGCTGCCATTTCTGGTGACTAACGGTAAAAGTTTTTCTTCACTTAATTTTGTTTCTGTGGCTGGCTCCATCTAGTGTTGAAACCGAGAAGTCCAACAGAGTTGAGCTCAAGCTTCTTGTGCAGGCCATATTCAATTATATTTTCAGAATTTGCTGCGGGGCAATAAAAACTGGCCCGTGGGGCGTAGTTTGGACACTCCTGGTCTAAAGACTAGACTTGTAGCCAAACTTTGGTTGTAGTTTGGCTACAACTCCCCCAATGGTATCTGGTGACGTTGTAGCCAAAATGTGGAAATGGTCAACATAGAAAATGACTGCAAGAATGTTAGGGTTGTGTAGTTAAAGTTTGCTGTTAGTAATTACTTAAAATTAACTTCTTGCACTACACTAGGGGTGGAAATTAGCACCCGCCACTGGCCAAATGTGGGTAAAAGTATGAAGTGGTGTGTAAATTGGAGCAACGCACCCGCCACTGTGGGGGTTGACAATTTGAACAGAACAAAAAAGAAGCTGCATTCAGTTTGAACTTCTGTCCAGGAAAAAGAAGCTGAATGCAGCTTCTTTTTTGTTCTGTTCAAATTGACCGTCTGGACTACAGACTGATGCATTTACGAGTACAATCTGCTTCAACCATCCTCATATTAGACTTCAATGTTATTGGACTGTTGTTGGACTTCCCAGTCCATTTTGTTGTTCAGGTGATATTCACACTCCTTTACAACATCCTCTTCTTCTCACAGGATGATGGAAATAGTATTTTTCTTTTTCTGTATTTTCTGAAATCCATAATTTCCATTGTCTTGTTTATGTTCAAGATATGGATATTATTTACACACCATGCCACAAAAGCTGTCTGCCAGCTGTCTGTTCTCAGCTCTTTATCCATCTTGCATGCCCAATAACTAGAGATTCAAATATTTCTGCAGATGACAGGTTTCTGACTTGAACTGGAAGTGTGAGGCGTATAGACTAAAAAGAGATAGTGTGCTGCTGACTACCTGTTATATACAAAACCTTTCAGTCTTACAAGCTGTGACTAGATTAGTGGCAGACATCACTAATCAGGGAAATTGTTGAAGCCGCCCCCTGTGTCTTCTGAAATTTCTAACAAAGCAGATTAGTCTAAATTATGTTAAATGCACTTGAGAAATCATGATCCTCATATCACACCATCTGAATCTCCAGACTTTGTCCGGTTCAGCCTGTTTAGCTGCCTGTGAGATGTCTGTTTGGCTGGGGGCAGGAGAGGAAGATGCTAAGCTTGTTTCTGATTTGAACCTATTACATTTGTGTTGAGCTTCTTGACTCTGTCCAGACTTCTATCTATCTGGTCCAACTTCTGCTTGAAGCCTGACCAAACATCTTTCCTGTGTTCTCCTGGAACACAGGAACCATAGTGTCAAAAATATTTCAACCAATAAAATCTGCATCTATGCATAAAATTGCACATTTTAAACCCTCGTTTGCAAAAGGGTTCATACTTTTGTAAAAAAAAATAATAATAAAAAAACTAGAAAAAGTTTAATTTTATTGGAAATATACAATCATACTCAAATTATAAGATGTACTTTTTTAGATGTTCTTTTTTCAGACTAGAAGTATCTTATAATAGCCTCTTAGCAAATAATAAACACTGCATTTCAGCCTACATTTCAGTTTTTTGTCATGTTCTGTACATTCTGATTTTAAATATTATGATTTAATTTGATGTCGACAGAAAATCATCACAATTACCAAAAATATATGCTTGAAACCAAATAGTTTGTGTGTGTGTGTTTAGTCTGTATAATATGTTAATTAGAAAATTCAGAGACTGAAATAAAATAACTTTTCTGTAATATTTAATATATATACACTATTTTGCCAAAAATATTTTCTCACCCATCCAAATTAGCGCAATTCCAATCACTTCCATGGCCACAGGTGTATAAAATTAAGCACCTAGGCATGCAGACTGTTTTTAAGAATATTTGTGAATGTTCGTAAATAGGTCGCTTTCAGGAGCTCAGTGAATTCCAGTGTGGAACTGTGATAGGATACCACCTGTGCAACAAATCCAGTCTTGAAATTTCCTTGCTCCTAAATATTCCACAGTCAACTGTCTTAAGAACCTGGAAGCACTCGCACAAAAAGTGGGTATGCAGCACATGCAACGCATAGGGGCGCTGCACCAGAGGGGGTGTCCAAACCCCGTCGGCAAGGGGCAGCGCGCCGATGATGTCTTCGCATACACTTCAGCGCGCCCTTACGCTCCTTCACCTCGCGCACATAACGGGGTAAATGTTGTGAGTTTTACCTTTCATGTGTCTTTGTGTCGGGGGGGGGGGCAGTGGATGCTGAAGCGCATAGTATGAAGAGGTCACCAACTTTTTGCAGAGTCAATCACTACAGACCTCCAAACTCCATGTGGCCTTCAGATTAGCTCAAGAACAGTGTGAAGGGAGCTTCATGGAATGGGTTTCCATGGTAACCAGCTGCATCCAAGCCATACATCACCAAGTGCAATGCAAAGCGTCAGATGCTGTTTTGTAAAACTCCCGACACTGGACTCTAGAGCAGTGGAGGAGCATTCTCTGGAGTGACCAATCACACTTGTCTGTCTGGCAATCTGATAGACGGTCTGGGTTTGGCAGTTACCAGGACAACGGTACTTGTCTGATTGTGTTGTGCCAATTGTGAAGATTTTTCGAGGGAGGATTATAGTGTGGGGTTGTTTTTTAGGAGCTGGGGTTATCCTCTTAGTTTAAGATAATTAGTCTGAACATCCTTACTAAATCCAGCACCAATGCTATACCCAAACATAACAAATGCATAAAAAATTACCCATTTTCAACTACTTAATTATAAATGACCAAAAGAAATTCCTAGTCCTGGTTCCTGCTTTCTGGATATCCACCCACTACTTTCTTTTAAAAAGGTCTACCTGTCATTA
>NW_015119377.1:0-3481 GCF_001443285.1 Poecilia latipinna
CCGGGGCCTCCTCCCGGTGGGACGTGCCTGAAACACCTCACGAGGGAGGCGACCAGGAGGCATCCTGACCAGATCCCCGAGATACTTCAACTGGCTCCTCTCGACGCGAAGGAGCAGCAGCTCTACTCTGAGTCCCTCCTGGATGACCGAGCTTCTCACCCCAGTTTTTCCCTGGCAAACTTTTTCTAAGGGAGATCCCAGGCACCCTGCAGAGAAAACCCATTTCAGCCACTTGAATGGGTTCACGGCTGAACGCATTTCAGCCGTGATCTTGTTCTTTCGGTCATGACCCAAAGCTCATCACCATAGATGAGAGTGGGAACGTAGATAGACTGGTAAATCGAGAGCTTCGCTTTTTGACTCAGCTCTAGGGTTGCCACCTTTCAGAAATCAAAATAAGGAATGCCCACTAATGCGTTTCGTCCTAGTCTTATGAGCGGGTGGGGGGGTGGTGGGGGGGGGGGCTGCGGCGGCAGCGTGACGTTTAGTCTGTATTACCCAGAAAGCAGTTGCGCACAATATCGCAACACTAACACCGTGAGTGAAACAATGACTGGGGCAGCCTACTATATAAAGTACTCGGGGACCACTTCTTTATTATTATACATACACATTTGTAGAATACGTAACAAATTGTGTCCCATATCGGTTCAATATGGGATGCTACATTTAACAGCCAAATACGGGACGGTTCCGTATTTTAAGGGACGGGTGGCAACCCTACTCAGCTCTCTCTTCACCACGACGGACCGGTACAGTGCCCGCTTCACTGCAGATGCCAGGACAAGCCCCCTGACCTGGAGAAGGCATTCTACCCTTTTCCGGGTCAAGATCATGGCCTCGGATTTGGAGGCACTGATCCTCATCCCGACCGCTTCACACTTGGCTGCGAACCGCTGCATATCATGACTTGATGAAGCCAACAGGACCACATCAAAAAGCAGAGATGCGATCCTAAGGCCACCAAAACGGATCCCCTCAACAACTCGGCTGTGCCTAGAAATTCTGTCCATGAAAGTAATGAACAGCATCGGTGACAAAGGGCAGCCCTGGTGGAGTCCAACTCTCGCCAGAAATGAGCCTGACTTACCATTTTGTTTTTGTTGTTGAAATGACATTCCCAAAAATGAATTTTCTTAGACTTATTTATTTTTATTCATTTTATTAATTTAAAGATTTATTTAAAAAGTCCTCATTTCCATAACCCATCAAAAATTTATTTGTTAGAAATAGGGTCTTCATAGAGCCTTGAAACAAAATCTAAAACAATATTTTGCCACATAATTTAGTTTATGATATATTTCTGAAACACATTTGATATGGCAGGCTGTTCTTAGAACTTTTGGCTCTCAACAATGTGAGTTTTAGACGCAAAAACAAATGTTGCCTATGATATTTAGAAACTATGGAACACTTTAGGTAGTTTTTCCTAGTCACCTGTTCTCTGTGCCTTACTCAACACTGGCAATGACATCAACATATTGAGCTTGACAGCATTTTTCTCCATTTGTATTCTTTGCTTTTCACTTTGGTCTTCATTGATTAATTTCTGACTATGTCTAGAGTAGTTGTTTGGACCTCAACTAGCATATTGGTCTGATATTTGATTCTGATAGTTTTCATCATAGTTCGTATCTGAATATTCTTTATCATCTATGGCTGGGGGAGTCTAGTCCTCATTATAATCCTCATAATCTTCTAACCGATCTATGTAGCTTGAATTTCCATACATTGTCATGTTGATGACTTTTCAAAGTATTTTCTTTCTCTCTTTTCTTCCTCTACTCTTTTTCTAAATCTAAAATATACATAAATAACTAGTAGATATACCATAAGGACTATGGTTTTGGAATAACTACTACTGTGAAAGAACCTAGCATTTATTTTGAAATGACCTTTAATGATTATTGAGGAAAAAAAGTTTGTGGCTGGGATGACATAAATTACTTTATAAAAAAATATTACATTTCATTATCTGACTGAACAAGTCACAGCATGTTAAGTGAAAAACCATCTTAAATACCTGAAGTACCAGATATTATACACATATTTCATGATTTAAATGTAATAACAAATACATTTCTAAGTAATTGTGCATTATCTCAAAACATAAAGCATTAATTTTAAAAAGTGAATAACAATGTATATATTATTTTTACTGTAAGTTATCTAAAATTGACAAAGACATTCCTGGAAAACACGTGTGACTAATCTCATGTGAGCAGACATTTTGAAAAGAGAAATAAAAACTTTTTTTCTGCCTGCAGTGCAATTATAATTCAATAGATTGCAGAATACATGTCTCAAATTATATACAATAGATTGCTTGGGTAAGTATTGATCATGGTGCATAAAAAGAGGCCACATAAACTCATGTATTAAATGTGATAAAAATGGCAATATAAGGTTAATCTATTTTAAGCACAAAATAAACCAAATGAGAACTAACACCATTCGGTGTCTTTGTTATCACATGACTAGTAATCAATGCTAACTTAATCTGAATATGTTATGTCACATTAAATGGAAAGTACTGTGGTGAAATACTATTTTATGTGTGCTAAAATGGAATATTAAGATATTTAATACTAATGAATATTGAGAACTCACGAGTTTAATTATATTTATAATATAAACCATAGTCAAAAGAAAAAAAAACATGTACATGTATAGATTATATTAATAGAATAGTTTTCATTTTATAAATAGAATTAAAATTCTATTTTATTGTCATGTCTGTTTTGTACAGGCCAGGTTCCTGTTTTTGAGCCTGTTCCTGATTCTGACTCTGATCCCGTCTGTTGCCAAGAAGAACAAACTGGTGAGGTAACCATACCAAGAGAACTGTCACATCCCCTCTCCTCCTTCCAGTGTGGTAGAAGGTGTTCAAGCCTACAGCCACATCCATATTCTCATTCTCTCTCCGGACTGAACCGAATTGGATCCCTTTTCTTTACTTCTGTCAAGGAGTTGAACTGTGAACTGTTGCCTTGGATAAGGAAAGGAGAAACGAACTTTTCTGTGGATTTCATGGTATTGAACATTTCAAGTATTTGTCTGTATATATTTTTGTAAATATCTAATACACTATATTTACCATATATACACACACATTATATTTTGTGTTTACAAAGTTCCACTTCCCTCCAGCAGCCAAACCAGGAATACCCTTGTGACAGGAACCACTCCACCCACGATCAAACGTGGAGGTAAATACGCCAGTACGTTTCTGCTGTTAAAAAGCTCTATAATAGTGATGCTTACATGAGGGGTCGTGTATCGTTTCGACCCATAGCAAAACTGTATCGATTCTGTGTCGATACTGTGTCACTGAATACTGACATCTGCTGGACATTAAAAATTCAAAACAAACACCCATGATTTGTTTTGATGACCTTGTCCAGAGGTTCCCAAACTGTGGGGCGCGCCCCCTATGGGGGTGGGGGGCGCCGTGCCATTGCAGGGGGGCGCGCGAGAAGTC
>NW_015119378.1:0-3480 GCF_001443285.1 Poecilia latipinna
GCTGGGGGGGCCACATAAAATGACATGGTGGGCCACATGTGGCCCGCGGGCCTTGAGTTTGACACATGTGATATAGAGCTTCGCAAATTTAAAAGGCTTTGATTCTGGCTTCACTTTGGTTTTCTTTCACAAGCGCTCCTGGCCCATATGGTGTAAAAGTCTTTATACTGGATACCACCATATATGGAGCTGGTATTGGTAAGACACTTTAACATGACATACACACTTCTGAACAGGCGAGGGCGCACTTTCTCCGTATATAATCAGAGATTTAAGCGACTTGAAACCATTCCTCCCTCCCTGGCACCTCCAGACCCGGGCCCCCATCCGGGGAAACTGGGGGGAGGGGGGCAGCTCCGCGCCTGATTCTCCCGTTAAAACAAAGTGGTTCTTTTCCACTGTCGTCTCGTGCTTGACCACATGTGGGATTGATGTGGGACTGTGTTGGATTTAAATATGACTATATAGTACATGTAATTTACTGGAATAAACTGATTTTAACCTAACTGGATTCCATGTGATTGGTATAAGGTATGACTTGTTTTATTTTGAAAATGCTTCAAGTGGAGATTTGTGGTGAATTTTTGCTTTATTAATTAATTAATTAAATCGTGTTGTTTAAAGCTCGCTGTAAAAGAAACTTTGGAAGGTCAATATTATAAGGTCTAATTAAAGAAAAGATATGACTTGACAGCAATTCTAAGTTAATAATAGTAAATAAAGACCCTTGAAACATTTTCTTATGATTTAACAGTGTTTACTGATTATTCAAATGTTTAAATGTTGTATTTCACTCAGCTCAGTACAGGATGCCACAACAGATGTGGATTAAAATGAATCAATAAATAAACCCACATTGCACGGAAGTTTAAACAGTGATTATAAATTAAAGTAATAAAATTAACTATTACAAGAAATAAAATAGAAAGAATTAACACAAGAACATCTAGTGAGTTTACATCCTAATTTTGAATTTAACTGAAAGAAATTAATAAATTCACAGAGATCTGGAAATTATAGAATAATACAAATGATGCCAAATATTCAATGACACAGTTTTACTTAACATGTAAGTATTTAAACATCAGCAGAAACTTTTTTAAAACAAATTATGAGATATTAAGGACACACATCATTCTACCTGGAGTTCTACTTTATTTTTAAAGACAAGAAAGAAAATGTTTAAAAATTCTTATTAGTTTTAATGTTTTAATGTCTAATAACTGCTAGGTTACAGCTTTACACCTCACAGTATCACACATGGCACATTACCACGATCACGTTCCTCAGCTTCTTTTCTGGTCCTGGCTTCATACTCGGCCTGCAGCTGGTATCGCATTGCTTTCAATTCACTCTCCTGCTTTTCCTTCATTAGTGCCATTATGATTTCAAACTCCTCCTTTCTCGCCTTTCTCTCTGCCTCTGTAAAAGCCAGGAATTGCTCCTGCATTCTCTCCATCTCTTTCCCATACTTCTGTTGTATTTTTCTCTCCAATTCTTCTTCCTCTTTACATTTTTGCTCCTCTTCTTCCTTCAGGATTCGTTGTTTTTCCTCTTCGATTTTCCTTTCAGCCTCTTGGAACATCTCATTGGTGTAGTGACTTCCTCCATTCTTGTCAACAATGGTTCTGATCTTCTCCAGCAGCTCAGTGACCTGAGGTTTCTTGTCTTCCAGCCTATTGTTGAAGACATGATACTGGTTGTTACATCTGGACACCAGATCCTGCAGCTCTGGGCTTTCAGACAAATAATCTTCGATGGTGGTTTTTACAAGGTTGTCTCCATGGGTAAACAGAACCATGCAGTATCTCTCTGCAGCCTCTCCAAAGATTTCTTGAATCTTTTGCACTGATTGTTTTTCTTCTTCTGTGAATCTGCTGATTGAAACGACCACCAGGAAGATGTGGGGTCCAGGAGAAGCATAGCGGATGCACTGACTTAGATCTTTTCTTGTTTTATCTTCTCCAAATCTGGTGTCAAACAGACCAGGAGTATCGATGACGGCAACCTGCTGACCATCCACATTACTGGAGACTTTGGAGCAGCCAATGGTCAGGGAACTTGCGCTACATTTGGATTCAAAGCACTCTCGACCCAGAATGGTGTTTCCAGTAGCGCTCTTTCCAGTTCCAGTCTTCCCCACCATCACAATCCTCATGTCGTTGTTTTTAATGTTTGTTCCTGTGAAGAAGAAAGTTTGAATCTGATCATCATGTTGTATTCAGAAGTTCAGCCTTTGTGTATCTTAGGATATATTGAGGGAATCAATGACATGTGGACATGGAGATAATTATATATACCACACAGCAAATTTGGAAGTGTTCCATCAACTCCTACAGAGTTAAATTCAACACTTTGAAAGTGTCTATATTGGTCCACTCTGTATGGTGGAGAAGTTACTTTGAAAGTGTGTTATTTGTGATAGAGTTGAATCAACACTCACAGTAGTTGAAATCAAATACACTTCAGTGTAAATCTACCCAACAACAAGTGTATATTGTCAAAAGTTAACACTAAGAATGTGTTACACACAGAACAGTGTAAAGTATATATTATATATTTAATACCAAATAAAAGCCACTAGAGCAATTAAAACCTTTTGTTCCCCCAGAAACTATTGGCCATCAATAATCTCCAAATTAATTTTAAGACATTAGATGCTACAAAAAAACAGCACCATTCACAGAATATAATCTACTTTTATTTCAAAACATCAAACAGCACTGACAGCAATATACAACAAAGGTCATTCATTCATTATACTTTGCACTGAAGGTGAAGTGTGCTTTGAAAGTTCATTGGAAGCGACCATGGATGGTCTTGTGATCGCTGATGGTGACGTGTCTTTGGTGCTGCTCTTGTTTTCGCCAACATGAAGGAGGAAGACTTCCAGCCTGGAAGGAAAAACAGGAAATATAGCAGAAACATTAGGATAATAAATACATATTTTAAAAAGAAGTTTGAACAAAACTAATCAGACTCACCTGTGTGTGTCACCGTCACATTCATTCAAATTACTCTGCCCACCTGGTTTACAAGATAAAGCATAAAAAAGTCAGAAATAATTACTAAAGAAATTAATCAGCTTATAGAAAACAAATTTGGACATTAAAAGTCATTCCAACTTGTCTAAAGAAATGTGTTGGAGTCATCATCACAGGCTTCAGTCACCAATATGACACACTGACAAAAAAAAAAACATTTTGGCAGTTTTTAGATGTGCCACAGGTACAAAATACCAGAGTCAAATGGCTTAATTGCCTCTTCATTGTGTAGATATGTTCTCCAGAGTCCTGCTAATCACCTAATTATTGTATTCAGGTGGTGCAGCAGCGGCACATCTAAATGTTGCAGGATAGTGGTCCTCCAGGACTGGAGTTTGACACCTGTGGCATAGATCAAGCCAATGGTTCAGCACAGCCACTCCCCCATTTTACAGTCTACAGCCAAAAACTTAAAGAAAACGACCTCGTAGCTAAA
>NW_015119379.1:0-3477 GCF_001443285.1 Poecilia latipinna
ATGATTAAAACTCTTTGTCTAACATTTCAGTGCTCTGATAAGCTCTTGAAAGAACACTCCTTACCTGAAAAGAAGTATATTTTTGTGGTCTGAACATCCTCAAAGGCAGAGTCAATGACAGCAGGTAGAGCTGGCCAACTCTGAGAAATGGAAAATGGTCCCTTTCGACCTCTGTCTGTCTTGCTTGATACCTTCCAGAAATACCTGTCAACCAGAAATGCAAGATTAGCACCTCAATAGGTTATGTTTCTAGAGCATAAGTAGAACTAGCTATTTGCTTACCCATCTTTGAAGAAATGCAGATGTTTCTGAATCACAGTGATGGTGTCAAACTTGAGCATCTTGCAGGGGTCTTTGGTGGGATCTACAATTGGTGACGCTATCACGACAGATGAACTAGTCGGATTAGGTATTACTGTGGCGTTGAGAGTAGGACCAGGGCCTGTTTTATTTCCTGCAAAATATGGGAATGTTCTTTAAGGCAAAGTTTTCATGAGTTTGACGAGATTTATTGTGAAAGAGTACTGGGTTGTCAGCTCACCGTAGAGGAACTGAATACCATCAATGTCGTCCTGATCCAGGGAGAAATCCTCCACATAGCTGTACTGAGGGTACATGAGAGCGTTTCTAACGTTGGAGTGATCCAAACCCAGGCCGTGTCCGAACTCATGGGCAGCCATCAGGAACAGGCTATAACCTGGAAGATAGCCAGTTAGAAATTTCATAAATCTCATAAAATGATAAATGCAGAACAAATTCTTGCATTCGTGTCGCTCACCCAGGTCAGGACATAAACCCAATTTCTTGTCTCTATCATAGTTGTCAGTGGTGGCACACCACAATTTTAAGTCTGTCCTCTCCTCTCTAGTACATGAGTAGTATAACATCCCCCGAAATACAAAAGGAAAGTGGCAGGGATCTCCATCTGAGCTTGTCACATTTACGGTAGTATCTGGACAAAAAGAGACAAAATAACTGTGGTTAAACAAAAGAACAAGCCACTGTGGCAGGACTTTCACACCTTGTGTTTTCTGTTACCCACCACGGTTGGGACAGAAGCCAAATCTATCGTGTCTATCATAGCTGTCAGTGGTGGCACACCACAATTTGCCATCTGTCCTCCCCTCACTGGTACATGAGTGGTATTCCCTGCCTTGGAACACAAAAGGAAAGTGGCAGGCATCTCCCTCCGAGGTTCCTCCAATTACAGCAGTGTCTGGACAAACAGACAAAATAACTGTGGTTAAACAAAGCAACAAGCCACTGTGGCAGGACTTTCACGCCTTGTGTTTTCTGTTACCCACCACGTTTGGGACAGATGCCATATATCCCGTCTGTGTCATAGTTGCTAGTGGTGGCACACCAGCGTTTTCCGTCGGTGCGACCGTCGGTGGTGCAGTACTTATACATCCTACCCTGGAAGATGAAGGGGTAGACACAGGGGGCTCCATTCGCGTTTCCGTCAAATGTGAACAAGACTGTGAGGATTACAGTTGAAAATGTCATTGGATGAGTTCCAGTTTTCCTTCACAAGCTCATAAACATAATTTATAACTTCAGGCTTGTCATTTTTGTCATGCTTACGTTCAGTTGGGCAGAGGCCGTATTTCTTGTCTGTGTCGTAGTTGGCTGTGGTTGCACACCAGGGTATGCTGTTGTTTACGCCTTCAGTGATGCAGGTGGTGTACAATCTCCCATGGAAAGTGAATGGGAAGTGACATACGGCACCTCCCGCATTGCCAGAGTAAGTCTTCACCACTGAGAAGACAGATTGGATTGTGTGTTAAAGGAAATCTGTCCAAAGAACACCAGAGGAAGGAGGAAGGTAGAAGCACGTGATTTCTGAGGTGTAGTTACCATTTCCTTTTCCCAGAGTCCAGTATTCATCA
This sequence comes from Poecilia latipinna, assembly GCF_001443285.1. Classification (NCBI taxonomy): domain Eukaryota; kingdom Metazoa; phylum Chordata; class Actinopteri; order Cyprinodontiformes; family Poeciliidae; genus Poecilia; species Poecilia latipinna. The sequence goes on from NW_015119379.1 coordinate 1,890, forward strand.
TTGTCAAAGTGGGCGTCCACAGTAAAATTCATACCTGGAAGAAAGGTGTGAGCTAGAGTGGCACCCTTACCATCAAAGGGAAATCCATCCCCGTGGTCTAAAGAGAACATGAAGCACCTCATCAATGTTTGATTTTTAGAATTCAGCTTCTTAATTTGTTAGAGTGCAAATGTTTGACTTAGAAATGTAAAAACGAGCACATACCACCTGTTTCAAAGGAGATCATGATGTCTGCTTCGCCTTGAAAAAGGCGGGTAAATGTCAGAGGAGTGACATCACTCCACACCCTGAATGCTCTTGCAAAGACATCATCAGTCACAGTGCTTTCCATGTCAAGAGAATAGTTCAGGATCCTGAAGACACAGTGAACTCAAAATGACTATCAGATCTAGTCTGATGAAAATTTATCAACACTTTTAGTCCAGGTCGGTACCAAAACGCTGTTCGTCAACGTCCTCGGATGTCCAGTCAAGGGATCCAGGTCACGGCACCAAATTGTTATGAAAAAAAGTATTACCTAACACTATTCAGGTGAAATCACTCAATCAGGTTTATTCATATATTGTGCACAATACAGAGAGTTTGTGGGACAATCAATAATGAAGCAGTTCCGGATGGAAAGCTCTGCCAGGCAGAGTCAACACAAGTTTTATATCAAGGATAAGGAATTCAAAACAAATGGGTGAGACAGTCTGGTTCTCATGCAGCTGTGGGAAACAACTTCCAACCTTGTACACGTAACCCATGTAACATGTAGTTATTTTGGTGAGAGTTCACAAGCATTTCATATAACAGATTTTAACTTATAGTAATTTTCCACCACAAGCTACAAGAGAGAGTCTTCTGAAACTATAGTTGTGTGTGTAGCAAAACATGTCATGATATAATTTGCTTCTGATTTTAGGCTGTGAAATGGTTTTTATTAAAGATGTAACCTACCAAGGCAAAAACATTTCTGGTGAAATCGCACGAGGCACAGGGTAGTATGTCAGTTTTTATTTTTCTCTTGATTTGCATGTTTTCCAGCAATTTAAGTTATCATTATTTAAACTTCTCTTTGCATGCCGTAGCATTAACCAATGCCATCTGAACATCTATGATTTTTTCTTTGTATAAAGTGCTATTTAAAAAAAAAATCTGAAACTCTGCCTTAAAAACCAATTTATTAACAAGCAAAAGTTTTTTTTATATTACAAGGACATATTTGGTAGAATAAACAATCTCACTCTGTAATCATTAATGTAATGACACATAGTATTTCTTCCTTCCACTCACCTGTATGTAATATTGTTATGGTCCCATTTGTGTATCCCGCCAGCTACGAGGTAATTGGCCACATCAGGAACACCACAGCGAGGTCGCTTCATGGCATTCAGTGTCGGCTTGTCCAGTTTTCCAGTCTCCTTCAGACCCATCTGTCTCTGCATCATCTTCAGAGCCTTTCCTATGGACACCTTGGACTTGAAGTCACCGTGCTGCTCCGTCCCCATGTAACCAAACTTTTTCAGATAACTCTGTCAAACAAGACAAAACACACCAGAGCTCAGCCAAACACTCCCATTCTCAATTTGTGTAATGTCACACATTT
>NW_015119380.1:0-3474 GCF_001443285.1 Poecilia latipinna
TGTTTTAACTTTTATCTAGAAGTTGCTTAAATCTAAAACATTCCTCAGTAATATTTTAACCACTTCCTATAATTGCAACTTTAATTATTTAATCATTTGTTTCCTTTTTTTCCCCTTTCTCTAGCTATGTACAGATCCCAAGCTGCGTCCAGGCTTCCTCACAGATAAAGTGATGGAACCTGCAGTCAAGTACATCAATAAGAAATTCCCTAATATTGACTTCAGAGGAAACATTGTAAGCAGATTTTATTACCTCATGTGATATTATGTTTCCCTTCATTGACCTTTACACATCACCAGTAATTATTATTTTCAATATTACAGCAAAACCTGACCTGCATCCAGCGACAGAAATCTGAGGTATTAGCAGCCACAGCAAGCTTCTACGACTCCTTCCTGGATGTCATAGAGTTCAGGGTGATTATACTTTTTGTCATCTTCCTCCTGCTCAGTGACTCTTTTTTTCCCCATAAATAAAAACTGAATAACTTTGACATCACTTTGACTCTAATGAATGTTTCTTAAACAGAAAACTGTGACATAGTAAACAAGTTATATATCATTCTTTAGTTTCCAAATGTTCAAGAGGAAAAAAACAAAACAAAAAAAACTTTGATTCTCATTTTCTCACAAGTTGTTTATTAAATCATGTAAAGATATATTTATTTTATTTTTTTATCACAGGAAGATGCAAACAAGAATCTGAAAGAACTAAAACTAACCAGATTTAAGAATTAAACTTCTTAACTTCTTTGTTTAAGAAGCTGCAGTAACCACTTTTGGTCAGTAGATGGTGCAACTACTGAACTGGTTCAGTTACTTTACAGCAAGATGATTATAACAGAATATTGGAAAAATATTAGAGTTCGACTTATTTCCATTTGTCCGTCTGTCTCTCATGCATACAGTTGAGGTAAAAATCATTATCGTTATAAAAATAATTATCTCCTCACATTGATTTGAAACTTAAATTATTAAGTCAAATCTTCTGATGGATGTTTTGGCCTTGCAGAGAAACCATGAAAATGTGATGAGAGGTGAACAATAACAATAATGAGATTTATCCCTAATGCCAATAAACTATATCTCCCAGTTGTTTAGAATAAGAGCAATTGTTTTGAAATATTGCTTAAAACACTTACTTTATTATTGTCATTACTATTGTTAAAAAAAATAATAATAATAATTCTCTGTCTTCCTTTCAGGATCATGTTTATGAACTGCTGAACACCATTGATGCCTGCCAGTGCTTCTTTGATATTGTATGTACCTACAGAGTTGCTTTGTCAAAACCTTAAGACTTTAAACATTGCCTCTTGATGTTATAAAATATGTCAGCTGTGACATATTTTAGTTTACTTTAGTGACCACTGTAGATCACTCTTTCATTTTACACCCTGTTTTATATCATGTGCTTTCAACATTGTTGTGTGTAAGATCTCAAAAGCTAAGTTTTAAGGTAATGTGGAAAAAAAAATGAAGGGATGATTACATACTGCTTTTTTTTTTCTAATTTAGGCTTCCAACTTCGATTTCACCAAAAACTATCTGGACCTGTTAAGCACCTATGCATCTGTTATCATCTTGCTCTCTCGCATTGATGACAAAAAGGTCTTGGTGGGAATGTTCAACTGTGCTCATGAGATGACCAATGGCAGCAGGTGAGAAAATTGCAGAATGGATCTTATAATCGCATCCTTGCCTCACTTCAAACATAAAAACATGGGTTGTCTGTTTCTTCAGGGATATTTTTTATACTTGAAGGTTGAAATAATTTAGATCTTAACCTTCACCTTAGTATTTATTGACCAAAACAAACCAGCAGTAGATTGTATTTGTAAGTCTGGCCTGTATTGGTCTTACTGAGGCATTTAACAAAAAATATCTCCATTAAAACTCAGTTGTGCCATTTACCTCGCTTAACTATAAATATTATGTACTTAATGTTTTAACTTAACAGTGTTCTTGTATAAGCTTTATGAATAACAAGGAGAAAGCGTTTTTATGTCAATAGCCTTTTAGATCATTAATTCAAACTGGATTTTAAAAAAAATAAAAATCAGTAGCTGTATCTTGATCTCAAGCTTTATAGACTTTAAATTGAGGGATGTGTTGCTACTTTGACCCTTTTTGTACCCACTTATCCCTGGTCAGGGTCACTGGTGTTTATCAGTTAAAGGATGGGACATGGAGTGTATCTTGGGAAGCTTGTCAATCTTGCAGGGAAACATACTGGAGATTTGCATGAGACATGATTGATGATTGATACACATATTAACACCTATGAGGCAGATCGGTAACCAGTTAATCAAAAATGCACGTTGTTTCACTGTTGGATGAAATCAGAGAACCTGGAGAGCATCTTCTGCAGGTGGCAACATGAAAACTTCTTGAAGGCAGCTATAATTAATTTAATTCATTTTCATCACTCAATATTACTGACTCAAAATCAGATTCTCAATGGCCTTATTACAATACATTTTTGACAACAAGGTGACATTTCAGCTGGCTTGGTACTCAAGTTGTTTTTACACAGCAAAGCAGAAGATTTCTTATAGAAAGGATACCAACAGATATAGAAAGCTGTTTACACTTGACATGTAAGTCATATTTCATTTGAGAAAGTCCACACACACACACACACACACACACACACACACGTACGCACTCCCGCACGCACGCACGCACGCACGCACGCACGCACGCCCAGTTAAACCCTCTTTTACATGTCATGTTAAACAGTCTGTCTGTAAAATGTCCATCAGACTCTGATGTGAGAATTTTTTTTCTATTTCTCTCCTGGGAATTTATTGCATTTCTGCTTGCCACGCTAAAATCCTGCAGCGATCCCTCATACCCACGGCTTGGACAGATGTTTGTGGAATATGACCATCCATGGAAGAAGCTGACTGAAGAGTTTGGCCCTCACACAAGGGTAAATTCAACTCACATTTATTGTTATTAGGCAATGCATAAAATTGTTCTTATTGCATAGTATACCTAATGTTTGCATTTTTTAAGTTTTTTTTCTCAAATTAGTCTTTCCTCTTTTGTCCCACCCCTAGTCTGTGACAGCAGCGTTGCTTTCACTAAAGACGGTCTACCCTCGGAGGAACCTGCCTGCAGAGCAATGGAGGAGCGCTCAGCTCCTCAGCTTACTCAGCACTCCAGCTTCCATGCTGGACCCGGCCTGCTGCGAAACTGTGAGTCCAACTTCCTGTTCCTGTTACTTCTGCTGATTACAACTGCAGTGACTTTACCAAAAATGGCTATATGCAAAGTTTTACTTGGTTGTCTGGAGAACTTACATATGGTTTTGTTTGCTTTGTTTGTCATTTCATTCATTTTCACAAGTATTTATAAATGTTAAATTCAAATATACCTGGTTTACCAAGAATTTTAATTTTGCAAAAAAAAAAAAAAAAAAAAAAAATGAAATTAAACAATTGGTCTTAAGGGGCATTTTCAAATATA
>NW_015119381.1:0-3471 GCF_001443285.1 Poecilia latipinna
AATGATTGAAACAACATTGAATCAATGTCAGCCAGAAACATTGAATCAACGTTGAACGCTGACATTGAAACAACATTGAAAGTGGTCGGTGACTTGTATGTTGAATCAACGTTAGGGTTTCAACCATAACTGACATTATATCAATGTTGATTCAACCATCATCTGTATGTCAATTTACATGCATATTTGTGGTGATATTGCATTGAATCAGTTAGGAATCAACATTGATTCAACCTTCATCTGAATGTGATTCTGCATGCATATTTCTGTTTATCTTACATTGAATCAAAGTTGATTCAACACTCATTTGACTGTGGATCTACATGCAGATTTGGGTTGATTTCATATTGAATGAAAGCTAAGGATTCATGTACATTTTTAGGTCTGATAGGTCTACATAAACATACCACTAAAAGTTTCTTCACTGGTGTTAAACACTATATTATTGGCAGAACATGAGTAAACTGTGTACAAAAGTTTAACATTGACAACATAGGTTTGATATAACATTTTATTAAAGAAAAGGGGGACAAATCTTTAAACATATTTGACTCCTTTTTGACTGTCAGAATAACAGTCTATTGTCCACAGAAGAACAGAGTCCATGAGGTTAAGCTTTGTACTGTATGAACTAGGGAAACAGTACAAGTTGTGGTAACCCCAGTTTGACTCTGGTTGGCGTCACTTTTATTCCTTGTGATGTCTTCCTCTCGTTCTGGCGTGTAATGAAGCCACCTCTTGACAGTTTTGCTGCAATCCTCAAGAGTCAGCTTTTGGTCAAACTGCAGAGCAACGACTGAAAAACACAAAAAAAAAAACATAAGGAAGGTCCAGTTAGAAAAATGATTTATAATTTATACAGAATAAACTTCCATCAAATAGCTGGTTTAATCTTCAATCAACTCCAAATATTTCCAAATAAGTTGATTAAATTCATTCAAAAATGTCCGTATGCTGATAAAGATCCCACACAAGTAATAATAGTCCAGTTCAGTTTAACCAGTTACCAATCCAAGAATCAACAGACTGAAGCAGTCATTAGCAGGTTTAGTTCAGTGTTTCACCTGCCTTACATGTTTTAAGTGTTTCCCTTCTGCCTCACCTGGATGGAATCTGTGGATGATTAACAACCTTCTGCACTTCTTGATGGCTCCAGACTGTCATGCAATCATCTAACTCAGTTGTTCTGGAACAGAGACACATCTAAGCACGTCCCTAAGCACATCATAATAAAAAGTTAAAAACAAGTGATTACTATCACAACAATTTAAAGCCCACCTGGAGCAGCCAGCCTTACACTTCCTTGTCCACCACATGCTCTCCCAGACCAAACAATAGGCCCCGCCCTATTTTAAAAACTCAAATCTCACAAAATCTCGCAGGATTTCATACTTAGGCCTGGAGTGGTGGGTAGGATGAAAATAATACAAAAGGAGACATGACCTCAATTATTAAAAATATCTGTTTTGCCCCAAAGTAAAATGAGTAGGTGATGAGGGGTGCAACAAACTGCACAGATTGCACAAAATGGTAAATCAACGTTGAATTATAGTCAGAATGGTTGGTTTTTGGTTGAGGTCGACAAATGATGGTGGATCAACCATCAAACAACCATCTAGCTCTAGCCAAGTAACTAACGTTGAAACTGTGTCATTGAATCAATGCTGTTTTGTGGTCAAATTTTAATAGTTGAAACACCAACATCGAATCCATTGTTTTTCAGCACTGGTCTTCAGGGCATATTGCCTTGCAAGTATTAGGCATTTCCATAATTAGGGACACATGACTTTAATTGATGGCTGACTAACAGGGTTTTGCTGAACTGAAAACATGCAGGTCAGTTTGATTGAGGACAAGGTTTGGGGAAAAACTAGTAATCTAAATGTTCAATCAATGTAAGCTGTTTTTCACACCCCTCTGCTTCCCTCTTCTTCTCCCTCTCCCATTCTAACCCCCGACCCCTCTCCCTCCACCTGCCAAAGACACACACACCCCTTTCCCTCCACCGCCCACCTCTCACCCCTCACCTGGCTCGTCTACCCCTCAACCTCCCTCCCCTTTTCTACTCTCCTCCTCTCCTCCTTTGGCTCCGGGTGAAACAACTTTTATTTTTTGTGAGGGTTATAATTTAAGCACTATGTATCGACAACATTGGGTTGAGATTCTGTCCTGTACATCTTCTTACTTGTCTGTAAATGTTATGACTGACTATTTGTGTGTGATATGTTGATACAAAAACACATAGAAGTCACTAAAAGGAGTGAGGGTAGGGGATAATAAGAAATTGTATGTGAGATACCGTCTATCTTAATGACGTTCTTTTGTGTCTTTCAGCTGCTGCTCGCCAGTTTGAACCCAGGCTAACTGATCAAAATTACAGCGAAACTGTAAAGAAATGGTTTCGCTATGCGCCAGACCAGGAGGGAGGCATTGAAAGGCAACCAAAGGGACGGCAAAAAGACTGAAATGAAATAAAATCTTTAAGCAATGCCATGTTGTTGTTTTTAAGTCTGTGTGACCACATTTTAGGACCTTAGGTAATGTAAGGTAATTTTGGATGACATAATACTCACCAGAATTATCCATTTAACACCAGTAAAAGAACCTTTAATTGTATGTCAAACCTAAAAGTGTACACGAATCAATGATTCTCTAACTTAGATTCAAATAAGATCCACATTGAGATGATGGTTGAATAAACATTGATTCCTAACTGATTTAATGTAATACCAACACACATATGTATGTAAATTCACATAAAAATGGTTGAACCAATATTGAAACAATGTAAGATCACTACAAATATGCATGCAGATCCATGTTCAAATGAAGGTTGAATCAATATTGATTCAATGTAAGATGAACAGAAATATGTGTGCAGAACCACGTTCAGATGATGGTTGAATCAACATTGATATAATGTCAGTTATGGTTGAAACCCTAACGTTGATTCACATACAAGTCACTGACCAATTTCAATGTTGATTCAGTGTTTCTGGCTGACATTGATTCAATGTTGTTTCAATCATTCTGTGCTATCTGGGTGGATTCGACGGTGGCATTTCATTTATTTGATATCAACCACAAAACAACACTGACTCAATGACACAGTTTCAACATTAGTTAATTGGCTAGAGTTGGATGGTTGTTTTATAGTTGATCCACCGTCAGTTGTCGACCTCAACCATACTTCAACCTTTGTGATAATAATTCAACATTGAATTAACATCTTTTGCCAACAAGCCAACAGCAAAGCAGCTGTGTGGTTGGGCCATCCCACTCATGTAAATGGTGGGGGTGGACCGCTCCACTCCTTTTAGTACATTGTAGATGTTTTTGTGTCAATATATCCCACGCAAACAGTCAGTGAGAATTATGAAGAAGTAAGAAAATGTAAAGAAAGGAATCAGCACCGACTATCCTCTGCAGTGGTTAATTTAAAATGTAATAACCCCTGCTCAGTAACAAAAT
>NW_015119382.1:0-3469 GCF_001443285.1 Poecilia latipinna
GCACAACCTCTAAAAAATACATTTCCCACCCCCATCTTTGTCAATTTTCAAACATTTTTGAAAAAGCTCCAGGGAGCCACTAGGGCGGCGGTAAAGAGCCGCATGCGGGTTGCCGACCCCCGAGCTATACCATTTAAAATCCATGATGGCTCTTTACAGCTGTCTGAGGTTAATAGATAAATCCTTCATTTACTGTCATTTCAGGATTTAAAACTGTTTTTTGAGGCAAAAATAAACATTTTAAGATTAAAGTAGGAAAATCAGTTCATAAAGTTTATTGTTGTAGCTAACATTTAACATTTTTCTCAGGGAAATTTTCACTAGGCATCATTAAAAGTAAAGGCCGAACTTGGAGGCCACACAGAACTATTATAATGGCTACAAATGGCCCCCGCACTGCATGTTGAACACCCCTGGTCTAACTAGGAAGCAGTGCTAGGGCTGGCAAGCCATTTTAACATAAATTTGGATTCATCTGACTATCCATAATTACATTCCAGATATCCAAAAATGCATTTTGACTATCTGGAATGGTAATTTAAGATATCTGTATTTACATTCTAACTAGTAAGAATAATAATTCAAGATGTCTTCAATTAGATTTTGACTAGTGAAAATTCCTTTCAAGATATCTCAAATTACGTCACTGGATATGTCAATTGACGGGACACCTATCCATAATTACAATTTAAGATATCTTCACACAGTTATGACTAGTCAAAATTACAATTTTAGGTATCTGAATTAAGAATGACGTGGAAGCCCCTTTGTGCTGTCCAAACAGTTGCCTGCAGAATTGTATGTTATTGTTTCCTGTACAAAATTATCAGTAAATCCCACAAATTAGAAAAAGCTAGGCAATGTTGGATATGCGGAGAACGAAAAACTTCATAAACTATAAGATTGCTTCTGATATCTGCAAATAAACCGAATTTAAAGCGGCTTGCCATAGAACACCACAAAGGGGCTTCTACGTCATTCTTGATTCAGATATCTAAAATTGTAAATTTGACTAGTCACAATTAAGTTCAAGATATCTGAAATTGTAATTACGGATAGATGTCCCGTCAAATCAGATCCAGTGACGTCATTTTAGATATCTTGAAAGGAATTTTAACTAGTCAAAATATCTTGAATTATTATTCTTTCTAGTCAGAATGTGAATGCAGACATCTTAAAATACCATTCGGGATAGTCAAAACGTAGATTTCTCTAGTCAAAATGCATTTTTAGATATCTGGAATGTAATTACAGATAGTCAGACGAAACCGAATATATGTTAAAGCGGCTTACCATGGTTGCTACGTGCCAGGAGGCCACAGTGCGCATGCGTCATTACGAATGTTTCCTCAGGGCGTCGAAGGTTAATGGATAATAAATCCTTCATTTACTATCATTTCAGAATTTAGAACAGTTTTTCTGAGGCAAAAATGAACATTTTAATATTCAAATAGGAAAAAGCGTTTATAAAGTTTATTGTTGTAGCTAATATTTAACATTTAAAATTATTTTTAAATTCTCAGGGAAATTTTTTACTAACCATTATTAAAATCAAAAGCTGAACTTGGAGGCCACACAGAACTATTATAAATGGCCCCCTCACCGCATGTTGAACACCCCTGGTCTAACTTGGAAGTGGCTCAGTCTCAGGAGGCCACAGTGCGCATGCGTCATTACGAATGTTTCCTCAGGGCGTCGAAGGATCAACGGAAACTTTTCAAAAACGTTTTTCTGAGCGGAGACGAAGAACTTTCTGTCCAGAGCAGCAAATGGCAGCAGCGCAGTGAAATATCTGATATGAAATCACATTTCCGTCTCCTCTCGCTAATAGAGATCATATCTGAACAGCAGAAGGTTCTGGGCAGCTCGGTTCTACTTTAGGGTTCGGTCTGTTCTCTCCTCTCCGGTCTGGAAACACAGAAACGCCTAAAAACGGGTCGGAAGCAGTTTGATAGAAAGTTAGAACTCACCGGACCGACTGCTGAAGTCTGCGCCACAAAATGGAGTCCAGAACTGAAGGACACCTCTTGGTGAAATACTTTCAGTTTAATGTGTGAGCATGCGCAGTGTCTACAGGTGAGGCGCACCTGGATGGGCCCCATTTCATAATGAAAATGCAGTTTAGTTCTGGTTTCACTTTGGGTTTCACTCCTGGGTTTTCGGTGTCAGAAACCAGAAAATGATTAAACCTTTGCAGGTGTGTCGAGTTAATTAGCCTATTAGCGTTTGACATAATGAGCATAATGAGTTTACGTTAATTAACGTTTTCATTATCTGTGTGAGCAGGGCCATGCAGAGACCACTACAGGGGCAGGTGCTCAAAAAAAGGGCACATCTAACCGCATTCTAGGACAGAATATTAACACTCAGCTTTCAGAGTTTAATAAACAATGCTAAATTACAAAATTGTGAGATATACAATCAAAGCTAAGGAAAATATCTATATAGAGCATATAACTATGCATATGTAAGACATTTTATTAGTAATTTCTATTTTGTTATAGGAAAGTACTGCAATATTCAAACCCGCAATTTAGCAAGATATGTAAATCAGAGCTAGAGCACCAGACATATTTTGTCTTTACAGAATTACACTATTAAAAATATAAACAAGGGCACAATGCAACCTTTTAGTGTACTGTAATCTACAGAGAGCTGCCTGTTTGCTACACTTGCAGTGGAGATGAATATGGTCCATTCAGGAAAGCAAAGCTGCATCAAACTTTAATGTGGAACTGCAGAAAAAAGAAAAAAACAAAAGCAAAAATTGAATTGTTAATGCATGTCACCATGAGAAAAGCCTACTGAGTTTTGCTTAAATTTTTTTTAAATTAAAATCACACATTTTTATCTCATGAAGTGAAAAAATTATTTGCAAAACAAACTTATTTGCGCATGTCAGAAATCTTTACTTCCTATTCTAAGTTTTTGTTTGTGACTCAAAGTTTTGCTTGTGATTCTCACATGATACCGTGGGCAGGACCTAAAATCACAACAAAAGATTTCTGATGTGTGCGAATAAAAGTTTGTTTGGCAAATAACTTTTTAAGTTCACAAGACAAAAATGAGTTATTTAATTTAGAAAAAAGTTATTTAAACAAAACATTTTGTTTTTAAAAAAGAAATCATTACAATTCCAAAAGTTTTGATTACAATTTTACTTTGCTTAACTGAGGTTAGATTTTTTTTTCATTTAATAATTGGGGAAAAAAATAACTTCATACTCTGCGAACCAGACCCTAAACTTACTTAAAGTCTGGATTGAGTTTTTTCCCCTTGACTAATGACACTTTTATTACATACATTATATCTATCATGGTAATTCAGGGTGAGTTATTTTTAATTCTAAATGAATATCCTTGTTGGTCTTTTATTTAAGTGCTATTCTCCTTCAAGATACATTTACCTAACACCAGAATAAATGCAATGTACATTATGCAGCAAAGTACACTAGCAGCATAGCTAATAG
>NW_015119383.1:0-3456 GCF_001443285.1 Poecilia latipinna
TGTTCCTACGCCCTTGGTTAGAGCAATGGTTCAGTCCAATGTGTATGAGGAGCAACAGCAGAGCTAGATGGCACAGGTTCAGTCAGAACCGCTGAAGTGAAGAACTAGCTGTTAGCTGTGGCTCTTCAGCACAAACAAAATCCCTCCAGTAAATAAATACTTAAAGCAAAAGATATGTTACACATTTTATTTACTTTCACCGCTCAATAAAGTGAAACACATTAACAATAAAAATCAGACTGCAGTTCATTATTTCTTTACTTTGCCTGAATCATGATAAACTGCCACATTATGCCTTGGAAATCAAAACTAGCTAAACTGCTACATTGCTTTCATAGACTTAGCTAATTTTTCTGTCAAAGGTAGCCAATATTTCAATTATATTTAGCTCTCTAACTCTTACTTTCATAAGAAGAGTTTGAAATGGGAGGGAGCGGCTGAGCGTTACTGCTAGCCGACAGCTCTGTATGGGAGCCGAGAGCAGAGGGGCTACTGCTGCTGACAGTTAAAAAAATAAATAAATAAAAATAAAAAATGTAAAAAAAAAAGATACTTCCCAGATATTCAATTTCTACATATTTATAGGTTCTCAGCCATCCAGGACATGGAAAAACCAAGAAAAAAAAAGTTTAAAGCAACTTAAGTTACGATTTAAGTAACACATAAGTTGTATTGACAGCCACTACAATAAATCAATATTTATGAGGAATTTTATTAAGTGGAGTAAGTCATTAAAACTTGTTTTTACTTAAAGCCTTAGGTTTTTGTAAAGATGTACCAGAGATTAGATCGGTGACTCTGAACCAAACTCATATCTGAACAATATTTGAGTCTTAATTTGACTTCTATAAGTCTCAACAGTTTATTTACTGAGAAAGACACATTTGATATCCATCGTTACTTACTAGTCATTTTTGGTCCTGCAGCTTGAACACACAAAAAAATATTTAAACCACATTTCAAGAAATTTCATTGTGACTTTGCCGACCCCCCCAAAATTGCTCTTAAGAAATTTCCCTGTTTATGGTCCTCCCCAATAATGAAATGCAATTTCCTCCCTTGACTCTAGGTATATGTTTAATGATACAAAGCTCAAAATAGAACATTTTGCAAAATATCCCCCTTTCAGCCTTTTATTTTCTGAATCACGCTCCCTGATCTGTAGTTTTTGTATGGCTACACAGCTGTTTAATCCTAGTTCCTTAACCTGTTGGTCTCAGGTTGTCATTCACAATGACAGGGGTGTCAAACTCCAGTCCTCAAGGGCCGCTGTCCTGCAGTGTTTAGATGTGCCACAGGTAAAAAACAGTGGAATGAAATGGCTTAATTACCTCCTCCCTGTGTAGATTGGTTCTCCTGAGCCTTGCTAATGACCTAATTATTCTTTTCAGGTGTGGTGCAGCAGAGGCACATCTAAAAGTTGCAGGACAGCGGCCCTTGAGGACTGAAGTTTGACACCTCTGTCACGAGAGGACCCAGATTTGGGTCCTCTCGTGACAGACAGGTTAAGTTCACATTTTGTTTGTGGAAATGCTCTTACTTTCAATGCTAAACATGGCTGTGAGTTCTATCGTTGCTTTTTATTGATTTAATTTCACTAAACCAGTCGTGTCTAAAATCAATCCTCAAGGGCAATTTGAGGATTGGCAAAAGTACTACATGTTTTAATACTTTCACTGGCTCAACACACCTGAGTCAAATGATTGTTCGTTAGCAGGCATCAGACATGTTGAGGAGGTAGTTGGAAAATCTGAAGTAGCTGTGCTGAAACAGAGAGACGTATAAACTGGCAGGACACTGGTGAAAAACTTTAAGGCAAACTGGGGAGGCAACTAACCAATATTTTAAAGATTGATTATTCAGGGTCCTATGGTGGCGGGACAAAGCACAACTCATGTATGGAGGCCTTGGTCCTCGACACGGCATGTGAAGTAAAAAAAATACTGTCATTATTTAATTTATTGCTGTCCAATTAATTAATAATTAATTAGATAGCAATTAGTCAATTATTATTGATTAATAATTGGATAGCAAAATTTACATTATTTTTTGGTCATTTTTTACCAATCTGAATTGTATTTTTTGTTTTATCGTATGTGTACCTGCGATGTTGTGATTGTTGTGAAGCACTTTGGTCGGCTGAGGTTGTAAATATGCTACATAAATAAATTTTGACTTGAGCAAAAGCTACTTCATAGAAGTTTTTCTTTTTTAACTGAATTTGAACCAGTTGAAGTTAAAAAGAGGCCACATTAATCATGGGTAGAACATATTTACAGACAAAGAAGGGTTTTTTTTTTCATCTTTAAATGCAAAATGGATATATTATTTGTACAGTTTGGGCTTACTTACTGCTCTGAGTTCTTTCAGCAAATGGCCTTTTTGAGTCTATATACTTTAGTTAATGATTATTTGATTACTATGTTAGTTGGCGATTACTTCAATAATCAATTAATCACAATTAATTTGATAATTATTTACACCAAAATGTTTTTCATCTTTTTGCTTTTGCAAAACAATTGTATCTGTAATTTAGGGTTTATTCTTAACAACTACACTCTTTTTAGTGTCCTTTCAGGTTCCAGAAACTTGATCTTGAACAGGATGTAAGAAAAGTTAAGCCCTTTGCATGTAGGATCAGATGAGGAAACATTTTATACCATTAAAAAGAACTCTGTCTAGTTTTGTCAAGACAGCCATTCAAAAAAAGAAAGAAAAATCTACTCTAGCAGATTGCTTGGGGAACCTCTGAGACGCTAAATCATGTTCCAGGTGGGCCGGTTTCAGTTAAACGCTCCAAAGAGACCAAAACTGCTCTGTGCTATAAAAGGAAGGCTGGAGCGCTGTTAACGCAGCGACAACTTTATCTTCCAATGTAGCGACTGCCCGCTAAACATCCCAGAGCAATCTTTCAGTAATGGAAGGTGTCGATGTTCAAACATGCCATCAGGCTGTGCTGCACATGATAGGAGGATATGGAGCTGGCTGAACACAGGTCAGATTTTAAATGAATCATGAGGTTGAACACGGTCAACAGGATGAGAGCAGAGGGATCGCTTTAAATAACATTTTCAAGTATGCAGGTTTGTACTTCGTGTGTCTGCTGTAGCTTTAATACAAATGCTGGTTGGCACCTGCGAGGGCACCAACAATGACGAGGGCCAAATGAGTGATAGAGATTTAAAGTTTCATTTTGATATTTTGTGATATTGTGAAGACAATAAAAGTGACAATAAGAACTATTTATTATTGCTTTTCTCATATAGAAGAGGGATTTGTATACAGTAATTGCATTTAATCATATTTTCAAATATGCTGATATGTAATAATACTGTAATTGAACAAACTGGAGAAAATACTAAACCAATCTGGACAGTTTTGGGGATTTTTAAACATCATTAATTGGAATTTATTGTGGCAATAATACATTTAAATTTTTATCATAAGAAATTTATC
>NW_015119384.1:0-3449 GCF_001443285.1 Poecilia latipinna
TCCTTCAAAACAAGCAGACAGTTAAAGTTTTCTGGAACATTCTGGCTGCTTCTGGTTGGTCTGAACTGCAGGATGTTGGTGACACGAGAAGCAGACCACCGCATGTTCCACTGCTGCAGAAAAACACCGTGCAGCTCAGACTAATCTGACTGCATCTGTTGTCACTAAAACCTTCAGACCACAGAGGAGAAACTGAGACTTGAGATGATCTGCGGTGAGATCGGATCGGTTCTGATCAGGTCTGATGAAACTTTCCTGAACCAACAGGAAGCTGAGGTCTAAACATCGTCCACCCAGTGATGGACAGAATCATGTTTAACACACTAAACTAAAACATCTGGTTTGCTGTTGGTGTTTGGACTAAAAACCAGTGATCATAAAATCTATAAACTGTAAAATAAAATCCTTTCTGCATTCAGGAGGACGATAAGGTGGAGCAACAGAACCAGCAGGTTCTGACCGTGATGAAGTTCTGCAGATCAACAAGGTAACGTTCTGCTGTCTGAGAACCTGAACTGAGTTAAAACACATTTAATGTTCCTGCTGGGATCATTTCAGTCAGATTCTCACCTTCATGGTCCATCTGGATAAAGAACGAAACCAGCAGAACCAGGTAGAGCAGAGAAACAAGAGCACTGAAGAAAATGACACAATGGATGGTGTGGAGGTTCTGGAGGTCAGGAGGAGAGATGGATGGAGGGATGGAGGCGGAGGACAAAGGAGGAGTGGAGGTGATTCTCCCTGAAATGAATCAAAGTAATAATTTATTTCTTGTCTCCTGATGAAGGTTGAAGCAAACAGAGAAGCTGCTGACCTTCCACAGAGATCCTGCTGGATGGAGACTCTCCCTGACCGCTGATGCTGCACTTATAGAGGCCTTCATCAGAGCTGGAGACATGGAGGAGGGTCATGTGACCTGATGGTCCATCACCAATGAAGGAGCCATCTTTATAGAAAGCAGCTGGGAGGTTGTGGGCTGGACTCTTTGCTCTGCAGCTCAGAGTGACGTCATCTCCCTCCATCACAGGGAGGACAGGACTCTGCAGGATCACTGATCCACCTCAACACAGAGACAAACTACAGCATTTCATCCATTTCCACACAGCAACACTAACTCCACAGTCTGATCTTACCAGAGACAGAGAGCTGGATGCTGCTGCTGCTGCTGCTGGAGGATCCAGACATGGACTCACACCAGTACAGGCCAGAGTCTAATGGGAGGAGGTAGATCAGGCTGCAGGAGGAACCAGCTGGTCTCCCCCATCCATCTCCACATCGCTTCCTGGTTCCTCTGGTTGTGTTTCTCCTCACAGTTCCTCCATCAGAGCTGTTTTCATCCTCACAGATCAGAGTCACTGATTCATATTCAAAGAACTGAGATCTGCTGGGACTCACAGTCAGACGAACTGGGAGAACTGGAGAAAACAGAACTGTCTGTAAATTCTCTGATCTGCCTTCATTGATCATGTCTGATTCCTCCAGCCTATAATAAGGTTCTGAATCTCAGGAGTTAAATATTGATGAATCAGACGATGACGTAACGTTTCAGTCTCTGATTAACTTCAGTTCCTGTAGCGAAGCAGCAGCTTCATTCAGCAGGTGGAGGATGAAACACTGACCTGAGTTTCCTGAGCAGCTCAGCAGGACGATGAACTCTGAGGAGAACAAAGTTCAGCTGAAGTTAACGACCGACTGCAGAACATTTCTGATCCTCATCATGAAGGTCTGACACATTTCCTGTTCCCTTCTTAAAGTCCTGCTGGGTTTGGGTCCAGTTTAACCTCTGACCTCACCACCAGAACCATCAGAACCATCAGAACCACCAGAACCAAAGCAGAAATTCAGACAGTTTCTCACCCAGCAGACGTCTGGCTGATGTTTCCTCCATGTCTCCTCAGAGCGTTGACCCGTTTGGGTCGGTGCTGGTGAGACCGGCTCAGTCCGCCCTCTTCCTCTGCTGCTGTTCACTTCCTGCTGCTGCTTCAACCAGCAGACAGAAACCCGGTTCACCAGCAGCACAAAGTCTGAGTCAGGGAAGCTGCATGATGGAAGGAACTGGTGCAAAATGAACTTTATGTAAAATTAGACACAAAATCAGTTTATTTAGTTTACATTAGAATATAAAACCTCTATGATGAACATGAGTGATGCATTAATAATGGTGGAGAAGGTCAATGAAATAAGCTGATGTAGTTTATCTTTGCAGCACATCAGCGCCATCTGGTGTTGAATTTATATATAATATTAATTACTACTAAACATTATGGATTAAAACACTAAACCGTATTTATGTTGAAACAAATAAACACCTTCTGTAACCTTTATGAACAGAAAGAGATTATTTTTATTCTCAGTCCACTAAAATGAAACTACAGACATAAATGTTACAAAACCTTTTCAAAAGTCAACTTAGAGAGTTTTTGATAAACAAAATTATATATTGCTAAATATGTTTTTTCTTTATTATTTTAATTTTATTAGGTTTTAAAATAAAGGGAAAAATGGCAAAAAGAAAGCGGACAGACTTTCTTCTGTTATTTGTGGAAAATAAATGTCAATAATTCTCAACTTCATAAACATGGATGTTAAAAAACATGAATGTTTATTTTTTTATTGCATTCAGTTGAGAGAATGTGATGCATTTACCAAAAATGCAGCTTGGGAAGCCAATCAGCAGCCACCCATAATGCTAGCTGCTGATTGGCTGAAACCCAGAGAGTGGAGCAAAGATGTAAAGTTTTAACTCTGCAGCTGACAGGATGTTCATGCTGCAGGAGGAACCAGCTGGTTCCTCTGGTTCTCCTCAGTCCATCCAGCAGAGCTACTGTTCTGGTTCTGGTTCTCCTGTAAACCGATCCCGTATGAACAGAGGGTTCTGATCCATGCTTTGCAGCCGGGTCAGGACTGTGGATCAGCTGCTGCTGCTCAGGAATCTCCAACCTGCAGGACGGACCGACCCGCTGACAGAGGATCAGAACCGACCAGGAAAACCATGTTGGATCGAACGAAGCATTTAGTCAGAGGTTCAGCTGTTTTCTTCAGATCTGATGAAACTCTTCAGATCTACTTGATCTCAATAAAGCCAGATAAAAATATTCTGGTTGAATGGAAACATTTTGAAGCTCAGATTGATTAATAAAATATTCATTAAATCATCAACTCCTCTAATTCTCACACATTTAAATTATTTTAGCCTGAACTTAAACATGAAATCCTATGATTTGATTTGAATAATTATTAGATTATTTAAATATATGTATATGATTGCAAATAAAACCAGAGTTTCTACATAATACAGACCTTTTAGTTTGATAATCCTGTTTGTTTTGATGTAAACAAAGGCATCAAATGAATGAAAGTAAATAAAACAGTCCGTTAAAAACTCCCTCTCTGGTTTGGCCAGTCTGAGTTTTTCTAGCTGAGACATTCTAGTTGGGAGGTTCTAGTTG
>NW_015119385.1:0-711 GCF_001443285.1 Poecilia latipinna
TAGTTCACACTGCATGATTTTTTTGCCCCTATTTTCCCCTTATGACAATCTTAGAACGTTGGTCATTCTAAGATTGTCGCTGGTGATTTCGTAACCGATCATCCTGCAGTGTGTGGTGTGTTACGGTAGATCGTCGGTCGTGGCCGCTCCGATCTAAATTGGCGGATTTCCCCGACTGGGAGCTTAACGCAGCCTGTTGAATGTGACAGGTAGCCAATCAGAAAGCGCGGATTCTCCTCGTGCTTTCTGAGTGGAAATTACGAGGGGAATCCCAAACAGCTGACTAGGCGCAACCCGAAGTCCAGCAGACATTGGCAGGGCTTAAAGAGCTCCGGCCGGGGGCCGGATTTCCGGCTTTTGACCAAACGGTCCGCCTCAACCAAACTGTAGTCTCCAGGCTAGACCGGAACGTGTCGGCGGTGACACATCTAAATTTGCAGTACCGTAATTCCGCCACACGTAGCGCTATCTGAAAAATTCCAACGGTTTCTGAAAGGGGAGACGTTGCACTTTCCAGCAAATATCGGGTTAATACGGCAACTTCACAGCTGCAGCTGCAGAGAGTGTAATTAATCCGGGGGGCACTCGTTTAATAGACGGTAAATTGCGAAAATAACTTGCTGGATATTGAAAGTTCCGGTTGTTATGGATACATGGGTAAGTATATCATCTCACAGGACATTTAAAGAACTACTTACAATTAAAATAAGG
>NW_015119385.1:5525-8973 GCF_001443285.1 Poecilia latipinna
CCTGTGAAAATAATTTCTATTCCCATGGCTTTTTTGTTCTCTGGGAAATTATTTAGATGGTAAATATAGAAACAAGCATAAAAATCAAAACATCTACAATAGTAATAGTAATATTAATAATAAAATAATAGTCAGTGCAAAGTAGCCTACAAATTCTTTGGTGGGGGGGGAGGGACCTGAATCTGGGATAGGGGGGCGCTGGCCCAAAAAAGGTTGAGAAACACTGATTTCGTTGGTAATGTTGCATGTTCTAAATTACTTGCAAAAACATTGACTGAAAGGACTCTTATTTAATGTTGAGGGATTTTTGCCTGTAAGGCAAACCTTTAGGGCACAGACATTTTACATTTTGTTTTGAGTTGAAATGTACTGAAGTCTTATTTAAGTTTGAGTGTGTAGCTTGTTAATTGTATTGTTAGAAGCAATTGTTTGCACTATTCAAAGACACTTTTTATTAAGCTGTGGCAATAGCAACGCTATAGTTAATTTCTATCATAACTATAAGTTTCAGGCTCAGGATTTTTTTTTTTTACTTTAAGCCCTGCATTGGAGATGATATGTGGAAACAACATATCTCCAATGCTATATTTATAATTTATTATAAATATTAATAAATTAATATTTATTCAACATTTCGAGAAAGAATATAGAAATGACAAGGGGAGGAGTTGGAGCCAAATTGCTACTGCAGTGATAAACCTGGTAACTTTTCAGCTGTTCTTCGTTAACGTGACATAAATAGGTTATAATGATTTTCATTCAGTCAGGACTTTACGCTGACTCTAGCCACATGCATAACAGGTAGATTCTAGTAAAGCATTGATTAATGCCCGATTTTAAAATTAGTTAACTGGACTTGTAGCTATTATTTTGTGCCCATGTGGCTGGACATCACATGGCATGACCAACCCGATCGAACCGTTATACCTAGGATTTCTGTCGGCCAATGTGTGGTCTCAGGTTTTGAAAATGGGCTGACAGTCAGCCAACAACTCCTGTAGTGTGCACTGGACATTACACTAAGGAAATAGGAAGGGAGCGTCAGTGGAGAGCACTGGAGATGAGCCTTTTTTCATTCAGTGTCATCAACAGAAAGAAAAAAGGCAGGAAGAGACGATAAAGCCGATAATTAAAATGAGGTCGATAGGTTTAATTTATCGTGCGATTAATTGATTTATCGTTTATCGCGACAGGCCTACTCACATGGCAAGGAAAGTCCCTTTTATCTTTAGAATTGCAATATGTATTACTATTTTAGCCTTCTTTCAAGTAATTTTATCACTAAGGTCATATTTTGAGTTCAGATTTATCTGTCCATTTATTTCTCACAAATCATTGATCACCTTGTAAAAGTGCCTGGATGTTCGTTGCACTCTGCATCGCTTCTCCTGCTTTTCCGGATACCGTGGTATCAGTTATTTGTTGCTCAATTCCACCTTAACTGGGGAACATAGAAAAGTTTTGCTAATTTGCTGGTCGTTCAATTATGTGCACTGTTGCCTGTGTATTTTGTCCAAATATACATTGATTGTTGGGCTACATTGTTGTTTTACTTGGCATATTTTATTTATTTGCATATTATTGGATGCCTGTGGCTTGGTGTGGTGCATAGTTTTTGCATTGTCCTGCACAACGGTGTGTATTGTTCAGGTCTAGAAAAGTCTATTGAAGGCTCTAACTGAAACCCCACACCACGCCACTGTGTAATCCCATTTTCTCCAGGCTGCTTTTGTAAGTGTTGCGAACCCCTTCGTACCACAGTCCAGCTAGATTCTCAGCTGGGCAGTAAAAGGCGACACTGCTCTCATGTTTTTGTCCTTAAGTTGTTTGATAACTTCTCGTACCTATTTGCATTTCTTCTGTATGTTTCTGGTATAATCTTGGTCAAAGCACATCCTGCGGCCATGGAGGGTAACATCACATCTATTCCATGCCGTTTGTATTACTTTTTCTTTCACTCTGTATTTAGAAAACCTGATGATGATTGATTGTGGGGAAGAGGAGTCTTTAGGCTTCATATTTAATGACTGGTGGATCCTCTATACAAAGAGATCCATGTCCTGCGGTCAGTGGCGACTCCAGAATTTTTTTTCTGCATGTGCTAAGGGGGAGTTAAGCATTTTACTGAGGGTGCTAAAACAGATATTTTTTCCCTATAGTTAGCAACACACATGTATTAGTATTGTTACTTTAATCGGACTGATTTGCATTTATTTGCCACTTAAGACGTCAGCATGAAGCCTTGACCCATTACCCAGATTACTTCCAGATACATTATTTATATTACATTATTTTTGGCATTTATGACAAAGGGAATACCCAAGTATTGACCCTTTGCAACTACGTCACTTAATCATTTGAATCACCATGATGTACATCGGAAGTGAGAATCTGAAGTATTGAACTGAGCGGCTAAAGTTGTTTTTCCAAGTTGTTTTTGTCAGTTTATTCATGGTTTCTACTTGCTGGAATCAAGCTAATTTATCTGTGAACGTAACACACCTGTTTGGGGCTCACAGACGGCGGTATTTACAGAAGCCTGAAACAGCTAGCTTAGAAACCTACCACTTCCTGCCTTCTGACGTATTGATCAAATTACCGACTTTGCCTGAATTCACACCACATGACTTATGTCACTGTGTCATAAACAGCGTTTCTCCTTAAACAGGAGCAGCCTTAAAAACGTACGGAAGACGAGATGCTTAGAATTTTTTTTCTATACATGCTAGACTACATGATGGCATGGAATGTTCGCTGCAAATCCGCGGTTACACCGAGAGCTGCAAGTCATTATGATTAACGGCTGCTGTTCATCGGCGCATCTTTCCTCATTATTTAATAGCTTAATTTACCTCTACAGGGCTTGATTTGACTATCAATAAGTGTCCGATTGGTCAGTTGCTGACAAATGCCCTAGAATGATTGGAGGAGAATTGCTCCACGTCTGCATGGGGGCAGAGCCGGATCATGTCAATTGTTTCCCAGAAGTGACAATACGCATAGACAAAGTTCAAATCCTCTGGCATGATGTTTTTTTTTTTAACTAAGTATATAATAATTTATTTTTATTTTGTGTCTTTTGATGAAAATGCTGCCTAATTTAACATAAGAAATGTTAAATTAGATGAAAAAAACAAAACAAAACAAAACAACTAAATCTAAGATTTTCTGGGGGGTGCTAAAGGAGTGCTATGACTTTTCCAGCGGGAGCTATAGCACCCCCTACCGCCGCCACTACCTGCAGTAATTTGAGTGAGGTGCGCATCATGTCAGTTATGAAGAAGATCACATCGTTCTTCTTTTCTTTATTGTGAAGTTTGAAGTTCTGTGGAACTTCACAATAAAAAGTGTAAAAGACCCATAAAAAACATACAAATATTACATCAGTGCCAAATAAGAAAGATGAAATGTAGGATATATCCTACAACCAACTCCCCTACACTGTTTG
>NW_015119386.1:0-3448 GCF_001443285.1 Poecilia latipinna
ATGCCACCAGTGGTGTAGTCAACCGTGTAACTAGCTTTAATACAGCTTTTCCATGTCCCAACAATCTGGTAAGGCGTGTCCTCTGCTTTTCTAACAAAGCGTAGAATAGCCTCTGAAATGTACCATCTGTATTTGTTTTCCCTTTGTGGCAGATTTGTTTCCACTGCATTTTAATGAAATTGTCACAAGTCGGTTCCTGATTTTATGGCTTCTCTTTTTTTTTTTTAAAGCAGAGATGCAGACGTTTTACTACGCAATGCACTGTGGTTGATGTTAAACAAGCACAAGAATAAGAGCTTTCTGCTGCTTTTTTCCTGCAATTTTGAAATTAAAAGACAAAAAAAAGGTACCAGTTGAACAGGGATTAGTGCAGCAGAAAAACCACTACAACACAATAGAGCTGTTGCATCAGACGGGCAACATATTGAGTTAGCATTTTTTTTTTCTCATCACCATCATTACCCCTTTAATAAACGTATTGTTTATATGCACCATACAAATAAATTACAAACCTCACATATCTCAATGGTTCATGTAAAGAAAATAAAAAAATCTTACCAAACAGACTACAACACAGAAAGAGGAGGATAGTGCAGCAACACAGGCACGACCAGTATCCTGATGGCAATAGTCGGTGAGAACCCGTAAACACAGCGATCGCTAAGAAACATTAGCCGACTGCCGCCCGATCTCATCGGTTCTATTCCCGGGGGTGGGTGAACGATCTGGTTGTCAGACGGTAATGTAGTAAAGGAGTTCTCTCTGCCATTTTGTCTACGTTTCATTAGTTATTGATTACTGCAGAATACATTTAAAAGAAGCACCCCAAACCAAACTTATCACAGCTTTGTTCAAAGTGTCTGATAGTCTAACATGTCCATATAAACTGCTGACTCGTCCGAAACATCCACAGGACGAACCCAACCGCGTCACGTTCCACCTGTATGTAATTACGCCTTGCTAATTAAGAGTGGCGCAATTTCCTCTAACTGTATTTATCCAATCAAGTGCCGGTTGGCATTGATTACGTTTTAGCCAGAAGTAATGGCCCTGTACATATAAATCTATATATGTTTATTAGAAAACTGATTAATTTGAATTGTTAATACAGCTTGCCAAACTTGTGTAATTGTGGCACTTAATGTCCAAACTGTTAATACAAAATTGGACACGTTAAGTCAACAGGCTAACACATGCAAGTAGACTTATCAGGATTCTCTCTGCATAAAAATATCCTCTGCAGTCTCCTTCTGGTTGAGGAAGGATGGAGTTTTGAGTCACAAAACATTCCCAAAAGCATTGTAAGGATTTTTGAGAATCCAGGATGCCTCCCAGCAGAGGAAGCTAACAACATGAATCCAAATCCAACCAATTAGAGGAAAACTCATGAAAATGTGTTTGCTCAGTATTTATGAATTTTAATCAGCACACAGCACGTGTTGTGAGCCTTGGTGTGAAAGTGACAAAAACAGCATGTGTAAGAGGAAAACCCCAAGGATTTAAAGTTTAAGACAGGAGTTAATTTGATGGCAAATAAAGTTAATTTGACCAGCAAATTGGTTCTTACCCTCAGCACTTATGAGGCTGTTAACATGCCATTTGTCACAGTGGCTGCCTCCTCTTACACTCATTTGAAGCTGTGCAACTATGAGTAGGTAGTCGTTGATGTTGATTTTATCTACCGTTTGCTATCAAAGTCCCACATCCTTTTTCTCTTGGGTTCCTTTTTACCCTCAAACCCTCAGTGAGAATCCTAAGCTGTCTCCTCTCTTTTCCTGGTGCTGGAGGAGAAGACATGAGAATTTTATCACTCAAAAAGACATGAAACAAGCAAGTGTACAAGCAGTTGATGCTTTTATGTGCTTACATTCTGCTTTATTTATGTTTTTCCCCATGAAGCTCAATGCAGGATGTTTAAATTGGTGTGGGAATATTTCTAGAGCCAGAACACTCACTCAGCAACTAAAGAGGCAAGAAGGGAGAAGCCAGATAAACAGATGCTACGTGTAAATAAACAGCTTTCTTGGAATCTTCCTAGGAACAAACAAAACTTTTGCAAGGAGTTGTCTCAAAGCAAAAAGATGATGATCTTTACAATATTGATGGCCTTTCTGGCAGCTCTGTTGCATAGAAACTCTACAGGTTCAGCCTCAATCTCCCACACCTCAGAGGCTATAGCAGACAAAGCGACAAGAGCGCTGGATTGACTCATATCAACAATCTGCAGATCCAAAACTCAGCCTTATTACAAGACCATTAAAATACTCAATGTGCACTCAATGCTTAAAAGCCATGCCCCTGCTTGGCTGCTTCCGATGAGCTCACATTAGCTTCATTAAGTGATTTATCAGGTAAAAAAAATTGCTGTGAGTTGACTGTGATGTCTCATAAAAAGGAGCTGTGTGTCCCTTTTGTCCTCCCACCACTTGATTTCCCACCTTCTCATTTGGTAGTGGGAAGTGCAAGTGTTATCTGGACTAAGAGGACAACACTCTCCAACTTTCGCTGACTGAATATTGCGGACTGTAAAATGCCATTTAGCTTTGAATGTTTTCCTGTTTGATCTTCAGGAAACAGAATGGTTGCTAACATTCACACAGCTGCCATAAGATCTTCTCAGAACAGCTGGGGGATATTTAGTGTTTTGTCAAGATCCTGCCGGCCCTAAAAAAAAAGAAATCACTTGTTTGTTTAAAATACACCCATCTGCAACAATGAGCATGTGGTTATGTGACATATTTATATGGCTTATTTACTTGTATTTTACAGAGTAAGCAATTTTGACATAACATTTTCACAAACTACAAATCACCCAGAATGCTCTGTCCTGATGGTGAAACATGGAGGGGGCAGCATCATTATGTGGGAAAGCATTTCTACAGCTGTGAAAGGAAAGGTAGTTAAATGTTGGTGGGAGCACCGATTTTATGGAGATGCTCTGCATCTGAATGAGTTTCAGAACAGGTGAAAAAAAAAATACTTGAGTTTCTATTTACTGAAGCCACAATTTAGAGAGATTAATTAACCTAGCAGCCATGGTTTTGGACTGTGGGAGGAGGCCAGGGGAACCAGAGAGAACCCACACATGGATAGGGAGAACATGAAAACTCCATGTAGAAAGCCGGGATTCGAACCAAAGACCTTTACGCTGCGTGACTCATTTAAATTTCCATTAAAAACACAATTAAAAGTCCTGTGTCATTTCCCAGCTACATGTCTTTGCAGATCGGACAAGGTGACGTCACTGTCCTCCAAAGCTCGCTTAGTATCCAGCCTCGCAGCATTGATCGTCTAGAATGTGAATCTTCACCCGGCCGGAAACATGAAATCATACTTTGGGTGCTAAAGCCTTCAGGTCGCAGCTGGAAGGTGCAGAGACTCCAATTCAATTTCCATGCGCAGGGGAGGCATAAAGACTGTCAATGACATGAATATAATAATAATAATA
>NW_015119387.1:0-3440 GCF_001443285.1 Poecilia latipinna
GATACATTCTAACAAAGGACACAACTCTGTTAACAAAAGTGCATTTTTAAATTCCTGCAAGGAGGTGGGGAGCTCAGACAATTCATGCTCAGCAACAACCATCTGCTGCTTTATAATGGTCTGCTTCAGGGCAACGGGGATGAATATTGATCTGCCTGATCCAACTTTCACCCTGGTATTCAAGCGATTTTACTCAACTGCATGATGTTGAAATTTCTTCTTCTGTAATGCCTGTCCCAGATGGATACTTAATACAAAAGCATTTTAGAGTATGTTACACAACAATTTCAAAATGCCCCCATGAATCTGGTATGAAATTAGCAAACTATCTTCCCATCGGAGTGGGCAGGAGTGACATGTGGGGTATCAGAAGGTTCAATACTGGGACCCTCTAGGTATGATATTAACTTAGCTGAAGTGATCTTTGCACAGAGAGGAACGACTAAGAATGATTTTATAAAACCATGCTGCTTTAGTGAGAACCCAAATAAATATCATTTGCTACATTAATACACCAGAAAAAACCTTTTAAAGATTATTAAACTGTTTGCAAAACTTTCATACAAAATGCAGTTTGAATCTAAGTTTGTTTTGCAAAATGATTTTATGTAACTTGCCCTTGTCTTTATGTCTCTTTCACAAATGATGGCAGAACAGAAAATGCCTGGTGAAGCCTACAGCTGCATCGGTTGTGGCTCCTAAAATAAGCAGGAAAGTGAGACTGGAGAGTGGGATGTCTTGATTTTCCACCATTACCCTGATAACATCATCTCACATCGGTGGAATACAATGGATGAATTTATTGTGTGGGATAAATTTATAAGGGTGAGAAAGTTGGGTAATGGTGTGGTTTAGAGAGGAGACCTTACGTAACAACGCAGGTCACAGCACCACCAGCTAATGCTCCAACCAAACGCATAAAGCCCCTCTCTGGCCTCTCGCCCTCCTGTGGACAGATCGTCAGCTGTGTCATTGGTCAGCTAATGGGAGAGATCACGCATGGCTGTATAACAAGAACAGGACAAGCTGTCAGTGCTCCTCTGACAGGTGCAGTTTTCCCAGAATGCCTTGCAGCTGTGCAGCAGAGCACCGTAGAAGCCCCTAAATCTCAGGCTGCTCGCCGCTGATGAGCCAAACCCGCCCATCTCCCGGCGAGTCAAGTAATGAGGTTTATCACCGGGGCTTCCACCGTTTTAAACCGCAGACCATCTTGTTGCTGCTTCACACGCTCCAGCACCTTCAGCTTGGTTTTAGTTGTTTGCGGTGTCTGTTGGTGAAACACGAAGGAGAAAAACAGTGACAAGGAGCCTCACAGAATGAGTGATGGTTATGCACAAACCTCCCACAGCTAATAATGATTTGTTACAATAACTGCCAAAACATTTCATCCGGTAATGGAGTGTGGGAGTGGAGCCCTTATCATTCAGTCAAGCTTGTGAAGCAGACACATCATCTCACAGCAGCTATTTATTTACATAATACAGTTATATAATGAATATAAATGCCTAATGCAGCACTCTGAAGCCTGGGCTTAGCAGACCATTAAAATAAGAACAGCATGTAAATCTTGAGAGCAGTTTTAGTTTGTGCCAACTAAATTTAACTTTAAAGCAGATACATGTTTCAGACCCTCTGACCTGACTGTGATTAGCATCTGAATTATGTTTTTATAAAACTCTGCAACACTGCTGCGCTTTTCTGAAGTTTGCTGCACAAAGACACAAAGAAGGCAATTGCATCTCAACCCATGCCTTCACAGCGCATGTTCATATTGGTTAAAGGAAAACTATGCAAATCAAACATAAATGATCAGTCAGTTTTGAGAGTGGACTCTATGATGCTTGTTTCCTACTTATTTTCCAATTACAATGTCTTAATTGGAATCCTGCACATTACTTTACTGCTGCCAAAATAAATGAACTTGTGTTAAAACCACAAACATCCCAAAGAATCATTTTTGTTTCATTCTTAGTGAAACAAAGAACGAGGAAGATAAGTTTGTCTGAGAAGTTTTCGTGTTTCAACCCTGATGGAAACAAAGAGGTCATTGTCAAACTCCCACAGAGCTTGTGAACATGATAAAGATTTAATCATGTTGAGGGAAACCAGTATGCAGGTTGAACTGAAATCAGCCGCTGATTGGTTCATTGGCTGTGTGGGTGTACAGAGATGAGGAATTTTTCAAATCCCTGTCAGAGGTTGCAATGGACTTTTTCATTATCTGTCATTTTGATTGTCGTAAACATACCACCCCTCATCATAATCTATTTTGCATTGTCAATTTTTAAAATTACATTAAGCTGCATTTAATTTTCATTCTGTTTAATGAATATTTAACAAGCTGAACATCACACATTAAGCACATAAATACATGTTAACTTTTTCTCTGCAGTGACACTGACTGTGGCCCCAATGAATATGTTTAAACAATGGAATTAAAAAATTGCACTTTAAAATATGACTGATTCATCTGCTGTGGCACAGTCTCAAAACGTCCTCCTGGTCCTGAATTGCCCACCTACTTTTATGTAATCAAATGTCTCAAGGCATTAATCTGGAAGCTTAATCCACATTCTGATGCCACAATGGAGACTGGAACTCCAAGCACCACTTCAGGCAAAGTTTTGAAATCAGGGAACAACTCTTCAATTGAAGTGATCAGATGTTGGCAAGACTCTCTGGACCAACCTGATCCCGTAATCAGTCATTTCAGCAGGAGCAGCCATGCTGGAGACCAGCCTGCAGGTACAGCAGGCTCCAGGTTGTGCTGAGAATCCTAACATGACTCACCGTTGTGTTTTAACTTCTTTATTTTATCCAAGCAGCAGGACAGGATTTACAGAACCACAGTGCATGGAGCACTTGCTCACTCTCCCACACCTGAACTGCTGGAAACCAAAAATCATGAGCTCTAATAATAATCAACCTTCATTCAAACTATGCTTAAAGTCCCAAAATGACCTAGGTAATCAAAACACTTCCTGGAAAAACTAAAAGTAAACAAACATTGAGTGTAAAAACGAACCCAGGTTACAGTTATTTTAAGTTTTCTAACATATCTTTAGCACAGTTTGACTGAAACTGGATACAGTGAAACAAACTAAAACCATGGTGAGTAGAAAAGAAAGACTTTGCAATTTTGCTTAAAATAGTAATATTGCAAAAAATATAAATAAAAATCTGTGGGCATGGTGATATTTTTAGTTTTTATAAATCGTTTGTCAACATCTTTGTAGATATGTAAATCTATGTTTCAGAGTCACAAACACCATATATGACAGACATTCATTCATTTATATGTAGATCTGACAAACAGAAGAAAAATTGGAATGCATTTTTTTTTACAATTATTTAAAATTAAAGATAAAATTAAAGATAAGAAAAAATGTTTGAGTAGAAGTGAAAGACTTCTGAGAACCATCTGTAAATGTTGTTACTTT
>NW_015119388.1:0-3436 GCF_001443285.1 Poecilia latipinna
GTTCAACTTAAATTCTGAGTTAGAGTCCCTAGTTGGCGTCGTTCAACTTAAATTCTGGGTTAGAGTCCCTGGTCCTAAAATTCTGTCTTTGTATGAATGAGTGAATGACTGGTGTAGAATCAACTGAGGATTTAAAACTCGTTCTGTCCTCTGCATTAGAAGCCTAAATGAAAGACCGGAGTGAGAAATAGTCTCAGCCTAGAAGCCTGTCTTTCAGGGGACAATCGGGGCTCACAGTATAGCAATCCTCTGTTGAGAGAACACACACATAACTTTTTAAAACCTTTTTTTGTGAAAATCAACATAGAGTACTAGAGCAATATGGGAAATAAACAAGGAAAGGGTTATAAACCACAAGGAGTTGAAAAATACATGGTTTCAAAACACCCTAATAGTTTTCAGAAAAAGAGCAAATTATGACAAATTGATTGCAGTAAAACAAAAACCTGAAGAATCAGTTGATGATTTTAGAGTCAGATTTGAACAACAATTCAAAATTCATAGTGGCATCCCCTATAATGAAGATGCAGAGGGTGCTTATCAACAACAATTGAAAACTGCACTTCTGAGTGCAATATTCCCATAACTCTCACAGTGGGTAAAGAAACATTGTGTGGGTTATGAAACAAAATCAGTCTCGGATATAATGGCATGGTCAAGACATGCTGAACAAATGGTAAAGAAAAAATCACCAAAGTCAGACACTTTTTTCCAAACTGATTTTAATGATTCAGACTTTTATTTTCAAGGAGGAAACTCCAGAGGAAGAGGTCGAGGAAGAGGAAGGTTTAATTCTTCTTTCCAACCTAGACCCTTTAGCAATCCTGATACATGTTGGATTTGTGGAAAGTCAGATCATTGGAGCAGAGAATGTCCACAATATTCAGGCCCTCTTATAGGTAGGGGTAGGGGGCGTGGTAGAGGACGCCCACGGTTCCAGCAATCACAATATGACTCGTTTTCTGCATGACTAGATCAGCAGGAAAATGACACTGAAGACCCTACTGAGACAATTGATATTTGCTCAGCTTGGGATTTTTTTGAATGCTCTGAGAGAAAAACCTTACATTGTGTTAAATGTAGGTGGAGCAGATGTTGAATTTTTATGTGACACAGTAGCCTGTAAAACAGTGCTCAAGGACAAAATAAAAGCAGCCCAACCATCTAGAAACTCTATTTGGGTACATTCTGCTGATGGTCAAGTCAATAGAGAATCAATTTCAAAACCGCTTCCCTTTACTGATCCAGTGTCTGGTCACAGCGTACTTGCTTCTGTTGTATTGTCTCCTAAATGCCCCATAAACCTGTTGGGCAGAGACTTGATGACTAAACTTGGAATAGGAGTAGCCCCAACTCCTGATGGAATGCAAGCGTACAGAATTAATAATGCTGTGCTATTTTCAAAGGACATTTTATTCTGTGCCTACACACTGAATGCTAAAGGGAACTGGAACACAGTTAAAAACCTAGTTCAGGAAGCTCAGGCTCCCCTGACTAAAGACTATTCTTTGATGCCAAGTCAAGACCTCCATGTGACCATGGCAATCAATCCTGATGAGGATTATATTCACAAATTTCTAACAGTTTCAACAGTTGACATTGCAACTGATTATCTGTATACTGATAAAGTAAGTTTTTCAGCTTATACAGTAATCCTACCCCATCAGGTTGATGACATGTTCAGAGGTCCAATTCCACATATTTCGGTCTGTAAAATAGAAAATGATCCCTGGAAACACTCAGGCCCTAGGCTACAAAATGCTAAATTCTGTTCAGATTTCCAAGATAACTCAGATGGATGGCAGTTCAGCCCAAGTTGCCACCTTTGGAGAATACCCTGTCCCTTTGTATTGGCAGGAAAAGCCTCTGTTCTCCCTCTGCAAACCTGATCAATACTTCTTTCTCAGGAGGACAAACGTGACCTTTCTGTTCTGCCCTCCGCTCTTTGGTCAACAGGACCTTCTGATGTAGGTTTATTAACCTCTATTCCACCAGTTCAAATTATTCCTAAATCAGATTACAGACCCATTGAGAGTGTGCTGGAGCCCTAAGGGTGAGATCAAAGTCCAAAGTCTGATTACAAAGGGGTTACACTGTATAGAGGTGTTTCGTCTCAACTTCAGTGAAGAAAGGACTCTCACCCCTTAGAACAGGTGCCTCTGCTGTCTCTGTAACCTAGCAACAATGGGAGCCTTCATTGGGTGGGTTCTCTGTTGTGCTGTGGTCTCTGTGTGCTACACTCTACAGCTCCACCATGATGACATCACTACTTGGCTGCAAAACCTAGATGAACACCACGATGGCGGTGGTAACCTGTGGGTACCCTACCTACATTACCTGGCACAAAATTCCACCGGATAGGCAGGGTGCTACGCTTGTTCCAGACTTCCGCTCAGCTCACACCAGCCCACTCTGATCTATGAACCAATGACAGCAGAAGAGGCGGAATGTTTCCAGAGGCGATCTTTAGGGGGTAAGAACACTGCCCTCAGATACTCATCTCATAACCCCTCTGGTATTATTAAAGTTCACTCCACCCAGTGTGACGGATTCCCTACGGCCCTGACGTTGGAGAGAAATGCATCTCCCCGTACTTTCTGGACTGAACGCCGACCAGATATGAAACATCCTTGCTGCTGGACTCAAGGATCGGTTGTTAGCGATACAAAACTCGGTAACACCTCCTCCTGCAGCAATACCTTCCTGATGTCACGTATCAGTCCGAGCAATATCGCCATACCTCGATTCAGAGCAATGTGGCTCTGTGGTCATAAACTTTATGACTTTCTACCAGGCGAATTTCAAGGTCGCTGTGCACCTGTGTGGGTGTCAGACGGCACCACTATCATCAGCCGCCAACCAGCCGCAACATCTTCTGGAAAACAGAAGCGTGAGGTATTGGACCTTAAACCTCATGACTCAGTCTGGGGGACTGACGTTCCTCCGGAACACAAACATTGGACTGATGGAAAAAAGGTTGCACTTGCCTTGTTTCCATGGGTAGGGGTGGCAAAGAACATTTTGCGTTTAGAGACTCTCTCTTACAGGTTCCATGCCTTCATGAACATCACAATGGACATTGTGAAAGGACAACAAAAGGAATTGGCAGCCATCAGGACAATGGTCCTGCAACACAGAATGGTATTATATATGCTAACAGCCTCTCAAGGTGGAGTTTGTACGTTAATTGGTAAAACTTGTATTTACATACCTGGTGACAATGATATGCATGTTAACAAAGCCTTGCAATCCTTGAAAAACCTCCGAAAGGCAGTCAAATCTGATGAAGTTGATAGGAGTCCACAGGTTCATGGTGCCAAATGTTGCTCAAGATTTTTGCTCCTTTTCTGTTCATTTTTGTTCTGTTTTTGATTTTTATGACTTGTATTTTGCCATGTACAAAGGCTCTTGTCCACAAGGCTGTGGTAGGAGTTTT
>NW_015119389.1:0-3432 GCF_001443285.1 Poecilia latipinna
ATTCTAAACGTTGATCAACTAAAATTAAGTAAAAAGTAAAATGGTGTCAAACCTCTCTCTCTACCTGAAGAGAAGATAACCGCACCTATTGCTTCTGACATTACACTGCCCTCTTGTGTGGAAGTAACCTAACTACCATATAAAATCAAACTAAATAAAAAATATAATTACTGTTCTGCACAAAATAACATAATCTCAAGGTCTTTCTAAAAATAATATACAACCCAGAAATGTTCAGACAACAAACATTACTGGACCTTAACAATGGCAGTATTTATGGTACGTAACCATATTTTAATTGGGAAATATTTTATTCAGACATGTAAGTTCTTTCAATTTGTCTCAAACTAAATCACTTTATTTTATACATTAATAAAACTTTTTAATTTAGAAGCATTGTTACCTTCATTGCCCTGTGACAGACTGGCGACCTGTCCAGGGTGTACCCCACCTATCGCCCAAAACATTCGCTGGAGATAGGCACCAGTACCCCTCCTGACCCCGCTAGGGTCAAGGATATACAGAAAATGGATGGAAGGATGGATGTTACCTTCATGTTTGATATTTGAAATGTTGGGTTTAAATGAAGGTCTTTCATTATTGACTGTATTAATGTCTTAAATATTTCAGCTTCTCTCCATCTCATTTTTGTTTTTCATCTTTTTGAATATCTGTGTGATTATAATTTCAATGTGATTGGAGTTTTTGCTATGCACAGTTGCTTTTTGTTTATGATAATGTAACAAATAAAGCTATCAAGAACAAATTATAAAACTTTCAGCTGTTTTTTTTTTATAAGACTTTGGCAAGCTTCTTTAGACGGGTAAAAATTATAAGTCTACAGGATGAGTTGGTCTGAAAATCTATTCGTGTGAGAGGGAAGAGGACTGAAGGAACCAACCCAATCCAACCTCAGCAGCAGTCAGACAAACACAATATTAAGGACTATATTTGTCCATAATGCTAAAGTGTTCAAAATATGACATTCTTTCTATTAGATTTTCAGTTTAATACATCATATGTCTGCAAGGCAACTGTCAAATATTTTTAGAATTTTTAGTAATTGCTGAAAAGGTTTAACTGAATAGAAATGCTTTTTCTTTCAAAGATACTCTCATCTAATGTGATGACACAGCTGATCTGTCATACTCTATATATTAATATGATCTTTACTTTAAGAAGTAGACTTACTTAAAAAGTAATTTTCTCCTTGTAAATGTTCTCCCTTTTAATCTTTATTGTTAATTTTGCTATAATCTTAATCATCATAATCAGTTTTTATGAGAAAATAGCATTTCTTTCAGATCTGAAAGAATTGTGAAGTGTTCAATCAGTTTTACATTTGAACCTTTTTCAATTTTAAATAATAATAGTTGATCAATGGATAAAATATGTTACCTTAACTTTTATATTAAAAATTAAGAAATATTTATTTTCATTTAAGGAATAAGTATGCTATCAGTATTGCTAATTCTCATTTTACCATTCTGTGATATAAGCTTTAATTGACTTTAGTCAAATGTTACCATGACAAGATTGCATGATTCTCTGAATCTTTTCATGACATTATGGGCTGTAGATGATTAAATCACTAAATATTTGCAACTGTACATTGAAAAACTTTTCTTAAACTGTACTAGTTGCTCAGAAAGTCTTTCACAAACCAGCGAACCGCACCCATCTTTGCTTGTGAACCACTGAGCCTCTCAGGGATACTGTCTTTATACCCAGTTTTTGCTCTCACCTGTTTTCAATTAACTTGTTCACTTGGGTAAAACAGAAACAAAACTGGTCTATTCTCAGAAATGAATGTAACACAAGTTAGAGAAAAACAAGTTGCTATAAAAGAACCAGTCTTTTTTTGGCCCTGTCTCAACATTTTTTAATCGTGTTGCAGGAATCAAATTCTAAATGAGTGAACATATGAAAAAAAAAAAAAAAACAATAAAATTTTTCCATCTGAAAATTGCATGTCTTGTCTTTGTAATGAATTCAATTGAATACAGGTTGAAAAGGATTTGCAAATCATCATATTTTGTTTTCACTTCTGTTTTACACAAGATCCCAACCTCATTGGAATTGGGGTTGTATTTCCACAACTCTGCAGGTCTATACACAGGCTGACGTGCCTGGTGCGTGCAGGTATTCATGCTGCAGGGTGTTGTGTCACAGATCCTACTGGGATGGTGACGTTACCAAAACCTGTTCTTTTTGTGTTTTAACAAAACATATTAGGCTCAGGAAACATCTACAGGTCAGACAGCGTATGGATTGGGCAAATGTCAGACTTATAATCCAGGTTAAAAAAAGAGTAGATGTATCTGATCATCAGTTAAGCAGTCATTTCAATTTTCATGTCATGTTTGCAACAAGTCTTTATTTTCTTGTTTTCCATACTGAGACTGACCAATAGGAAGCAGTAGGTAGTATCCAAATAATATCCAGAGGAAAGGGCTATTTCACAAAATGTTGAGCAAATTACTGCACAACAAAAATCAAACCTTTATTTTTAGTACTTTTTTTTTTTACAAAGGAACAAAAAAAGAAAAACACTGTTTTTTTATTGTAGTAAGCTCAATATGAGACATACATGCAATTATTCCTCAATGTGAAAAATAATTAACAAAATAAATTTTAATTAATCTTGCACTTGCTGGATCTCCATTGCACATTGAGGATTTGAAGAAGTTTCATTGTGATTTTAAGGCCAAGATAACTCAGACAAAAAGATAGTTCCTAAATGGTTTTCTTTGCTCTGCGTCTTTTATCTGATAGCAACAGTTGGAAGAGGCAATGTCCATGATGAGTCCTGTGTGCCCAATGCTTTTTATTGGGAGGTGTACATTTGTTCTGGGGTGAGGGTGCAGCCAATAAATTTTTTTGCCATCCTGATGACCCAATGAAGCCCTTTCCTCCCTGAAAAGGAGGAAAGCATGTGGTATGCCACATAGTCCATAAATGATCACATTCTTAATGGAATAGTGATAGAAAACAAGTAGCAGGTTTTGTGGAAGAAGACACCTCCTAAGGATCCTGAAAAAAATCCATTCTCTGGTGCATTGCTTTCTTCAGCAGTTCCTGGTATTGGAACTTAATTTCAGGTCACTCTCAGCTTGAGGCCCAAAAACCTGAACACCGGTTCCTTCTCCACATGGGCCCAGCCAATGACTGGTGGTGGGACGTCAATTTTATTCTTGTAATTAATGTCAATAATGAGCTAATTTATTCTTGTGGTGTAAAGGAGCATGGTATTGACTGTACACCATTCTGACATCTGCTCAAACTTGTCTATCTCACCCTCCTTGCTTGAGATCCAGCTACCATTATAAGGTGCGGCGCTGTTGTGATCAGTTGGTGTTCTGTCAGATCAGCATACGTTGTCAGATAGTCATACGCTTAGCTCAGACATGTATACACTGTCATTACCATATG